>NW_024039032.1:760000-915355 GCF_016077235.1 Cyprinodon tularosa | reverse complement strand
AATGGGGTGAGAGGGAAGGTCCCTCACCCTCTCCTCTTCTGGGGTGAGAGGGAAGGTCCCTCACCCTCTCCTCTTCTGGGGTGAGAGGGAAGGTCCCTCACCCTCTCCTCTTCTGGGGTGAGAGGGAAGGTCCCTCACCCTCTCCTCTTCTGGGGTGAGAGGGAAGGTCCCTCACCCTCTCCTCTTCTGGGGTGAGAGGGAAGGTCCCTCACCCTCTCCTCTTCTGGGGTGAGAGGGAAGGTCCCTCACCCTCTCCTCTTCTGGGGTGAGAGGGAAGGTCCCTCACCCTCTCCTTTTCTGGGGTGAGAGGGAAGGTCCCTCACCCTCTCCTCTTCTGGGGTGAGAGGGAAGGTCCCTCACCCTCTCCTCTTCTGGGGTGAGAGGGAAGGTCCCTCACCCTCTCCTCTTCGTCTTCTTGGGTAGCGGCGACCAAGAAATATCTGTCGTAAAAAAATACAAAGGAAGAATGTAAAAACAGACAAAAATATAACATGCACATAAATAAATATTTAAAAATATAAGTAATTGAAAAATAAAGTTGAAAATTATAAAGGACAAAAAAATAAATAAAGTCAATATTACAAAGGCAAATAAATAAAGAAGCTAATTGAAAGAGTTATTGACATTCATGTCTCACTGCATAATTACATTTCTACTTAGATTTATTTGTTTATTGTATTTATGGAGGCAATTAATTGTATGCTTATTTATTTATCGAACATTTATTTATTTCTATATTTATTTTTAAATATGGCAGAGTTGGTCCTCCAAAACAGACAGTTAGACAGACACAAAATATAAAGACACATACATGTCGGCTTCTAAAATAGTGTTGTTTATAATAATATAGTCCTGTTTCTGTATTTTAAACAGATACAGAACGCCATGGCATTTTAAAGCTTCCAGAGTGTGTGTATGTCAGCGCACACCCAGCAGGCTCATAATCAGTGATGGGAGTAACGCCATTGAAAGTAACTGCATTACTCTCCACCTACACCTTTAGGATGAAGGACATTCTTTCGAGGACCAGAATCTTCACATTTTTGACAAAGAAGACAGGTGGTTTGAAAGGGGTGTGAAGGAAGCCATTTATGTTAAGAAAGAAAACCCAACCTTAAACAGAGGGGTGGACTCAAAAACCTAAAACGCAGCCATAGAGTTGATTCCTTCTTGCTATCATCTCAACGCCCATCGCTATGCAGGGGACCAAAACATCTCGCCTGGTTAGCCAGGCCAATAATGCCCCAAACGACTCCCTTCTCAGAGGCATGGGCCAGTATCGGGATTTGCAGGCCAAACAACAATCTTAACCAATCCCCAGTGCTGAGGGATTGACCTGTTGTTGACCTGCTTTTGTGTGGGCCACTCTATAAGCCTGGAGCTCCACACTACTCCAGACATTTTGAATTGAGAAAGCTTCCTGGTCTGGAAGCATTATATCAAGTAGTTTCTAAGGAACTATTATTTCGTAATTAGTACCTTAACATCATCTAATCCTTTTCTGTGTCCTTCTGCTTAGTTACTTGGTGATTCCCAGGAAACAAAGCAGTAGTCCAAAAAAAAAAACCAAGGCTGGGCGGCTGGGTGTTGCCCAGCAAATAGCCTACTGGTTAACTACCAATTACTTCCTGACTAATTGCCCAGGCGCACTCTCATATTTTATCAAATATTTGTACCTTATTGTAAAGTGTTATCCAAGTGATCAACAGAATCAAACACAGCACTGAGGTCCAATAATATCAGCACTGGTTCTTCCAGAGTTTGGATTTATACATAATACACAATAGTTTGATAATTGCTGTTTTTAAGGCTTGGTAGAAAACACCTGGCATGAGGGATGTGTTTATGATTTGAATCAAGTTAGGCTCTAAAACAGGCAACAGTTTCTAAATAGAACCTGTTGGTAAAGCATCAAGAAAGTAGGAAGAGGCAACATATTCTCATTATCAGTTCGTATGAAATCGTACGAAAACTTATGCACAGTATTTCGTACATTTTTGACGTTTTTCCTCGAAAAAACATATCAGTGCGCATGCGCAGCCAGACAGACGAAAAAAGCAGATCCGCGGACGGACGCAAAACTGGGACGGACAGTGTAATAATCACTTCATGATGTCTCTAACCAGGTTGCTTGCTGTTTTGTATCTTAGGGTTAGGGTCAGGGTTAGAGTTAAATGTATGTTAAATTGTATGTCATTGATGGAGCGTAAGATGCGCATGCACAAGGATATCTTGTCTCCAGGCAAGACGTAAAAGTACAATGAAATATGACGAAAAAAGCGTAATAAACGTACGAAATACTGTGCATAACTTTTCGTACGATTTCATACGAACTGATAATGAGAATACACTGGAAGAGGAGCTTAGCTGGTGAACAGTCTCTTCTAAACTTTTGAAGTTTATTTGGAAGAATTGGGGAACAGACAGACAGACACACAGACAGATATCTACTGGTGGCTAATTCTACGAATACTTCTGGCTAATTGTTTTTCCACAAGCCAAATATGACTGTGTGGTGAAGCTAACCAAAAGATTTGTGAAAGTAGACTTTTATTTTTTATTTACTTACTTATTTATTGTTTGAGCCGTTTTGTATTTCTTTTGTTTTTTTGAATTTATTATGAACATATTTGCATTCAAATTCTACAGATTTATTTTTGAATCTTTAGTTGGAAATATGTTTATGTTTTCATTCTGATATGCTTATTTGCTGCTCTTCCTGTATGGTGGGCGTGACGTTGACAAGCTGATTGATTGACATAATAGATAGGTGCCATCACCGACCGGTCAGGTAGAGTGGAAGTGGCAAGCAATTTTTCAACCATGTGATGCGGGAGCGCTTTTGTTGGTATGCAAGTTAAAGACAAATAAATGCCTCTATTTTTTTAAGACGCGCGTTGGAATCCGATCTATACTCCTACTCTGAAGCGGTGACCGCAAGGTTGCCGCTACATTTATTGATAAGCCCCTTTAGAATAACCATCTCATTTTCAAAGGGGGTATGGTGCAAACTACAAGATGAGCTAAAAGGAATTACATACTCATTGAGAAATTTAAGATAACTAAGATGGATACGTTTAAAAATAACATATTGAGGTGCAAGAGAATATTGGCTGTAGTGTTTGGATATATAATATTACTGTAATAAAGGATGGGAAGAAGCAGTTGTGAAATATTTTTCCCAACAAAGAAGCTATAACAAGTTATAGAAGTCATTTTTAGGGATAAGAAATTTAATTAATAATGGTTTGTATATGGGATTGAGATGAAAGTGATGGATCCAGCCATAAACAGAGCTGCTATTATTGGTAAGGAGTCCATAAATTCATTTCTTTAACAGGGATTGGTTAAACATGTTTCTGATGCATCATAAGATATCATTCTGATTTGTATAACTATTTTTATGTGATTGTAGTCAGAATTGAATGTTTACTTAAATTAAATCTTTACAAATAATTCATGCAGTCAAAGATGTTTGAGAATAACATTTGGAATAGGGGCCTTGACTGCCCCTTTTTTGATGCATCTCTGCTGCAACACACCTAAAACCAAAGGTTAAATGAGCTCCTGACATGTCAGCCTGTTAAGTAGAGATCTGGACATGAATCATTCCTTGGTTTCAGGTGTGCTGGAGCAGGTACGCCATTAACAACCGCATAACAGTGGCACTCAAGGACTCGGGATACAATGTCACTAAAAAGGACATTTCTATAGGTTGCAACATTTTTGCTAATGGGATTAGGCTCTGCAAAAGGCAATGGTGCTTCCATTGGAACAACCCAGGGTGAGATGGTTGTTCCAAAATTCTTCTTTAAGAAAGGTCTAGATGAACATACTCCAACCTGATCGTCATCTCCTGATTTAAATAGTGTAATTTTCTGCTCCTGATTGCAGACAAAACAGAAGTTATAGTCTTTGGATCAGAGTCCTTGTAAAAGAAGCTGAATATTCAGTTACTTCATTTGGATGGGATAAATCTGATAATAAAGCAAAAAATCTTGGTGGTATTTTTGATCAGGACCTGTCATTTAAATCCCATATCAAAGAGGTTTCTAGAATTTCCTTTTTTCAACATTTGAAATATCCTGTCCAGGGGTGATGCTGAGAAACTAGTCCATGCATTTGTTACTTCAAGTTCCAATCAGGAAGTCCACAAACTGTACAGTAGTTAAAAGCCTTCAGCTGATCCAAAAGGCTGCAACCAGAGCTCTGATGAAAGTTAAAAATAGAGATCATATCTCTCCTATACTAGCTTCTCTTAATTGGCTTCCTGTTAAATTTAAAATCCTCCTTCTCACATATAAAGCCTTAAATGGACAAGCTCCATGTTATATCAGAGATATGATTGTTCTTTATGTTCCTAACAGGGCACTTCACTCCCAATCTTACTAGCGGTTCCTAGCATTTCTATAAGTAGAATGGGAGGCAGATTTTTTAGTTATCAGGCTCCTCTCCTGTGGAACCAACTACCAGTTTTAGTCCGTGAGGCAGACACCCTGTCTACTTTTAAGGATAGGCTTCAAACTTTCCTTTTTGATAATGCTTATAGTTGGAGGGGCTCAGGTTATCCTGAGCTATCTCTATAGTTATGCTGCTATAGGCTCAGACTGCTGAAAGACAGCTTCATTCTATCTCTATTCTCCCACTCTACAGTATCTGTTAGTTCTATCTCTAATGTTCCGCTGTCTGACATCCGGTTTGCCATGCGGACAGGGTAGACGTTGCAACGGACTGCTCCAGAACATTTCAACCTTTTAACTAAATTCGCCCCACAGAAAGTTAATTTTGCGTTACCCAGCGATACCAAAAACATCTTGAACTGTGCTTTTTTTACCTATTCACTAGTAATGGCCAGCAAAAGCGCGAAAGGAGGTAGGAAAGAGGATGCTAGCTTAACACTGGAGGCTATCACCGCATTGCTTCAGCAGCATCAGGAGGATCTGAAATACGAGTTCAGATCTTCTGCCAACATGCTTAGCTCCAAGCTAGACCAGATGCAGCAGACCCTGGAGGAACAAGCAGAGCGAATCTCCTCCTTAGAGCTCGCTACGGAGGATCTGAGCCAGCGAGTGGCTAACCTCGAAGACTCGTGTGCTGCTCTCCGTGAAGACAACGGCAAGTTAAAAGACAAAGTCACTGACCTGGAGAGCCGCAGTAGACAACAGAACATCCGCATCCTTGATCTCCCCGAAGACACTGAAAGTGGGCGCCCTACTCATTTCTTTTCCAACCTTGTCTGCGAACTACTCGGGAAAGAGGTGCTCCCGACCCCACCGGAGCTTGATAGAGCGCACTGTTCCCTGGCAGCTAAGCGACCCGCAGGACGTCCACCTCGCCCGGTTATCCTTCGCCAGCACCGATACCAGACCAAGGACCTCATTATCCGGGAAGCCAGGAGGAGAGGAACGCTCGACTACAAAGGTGCATCTGTTCGTATGGTGGAGAACTACAGCCCAGACGTCCTGGCCCGATGCGCGGAATATAACGACGCAATGGCGGAACTCTACAGGCAGGGGTTGAATCCGGCCCTTCTATTCCCGGCCCGTCTTCGTATTACGCAATCCAGCGGTGCCAAAAAGTTCCTGGGTTCGGTGGAGGAGGCTCAGCAGTTCATCAAGAGGCTCCCGAAACCACCAGAAGACCAGTAACGGCGCAACACTGTACTGAGAGCTTAATACATAAAAACAGGCTGGCTGGTTTTTTTCAGGGCGCAGTAGGTACTGTAAATACAGCCTGTTAACATATTATTTTCTTCCCAATTGACCTATTCTAGCCACCCTTTTGGTTGGTATTGGACTTTATGAATGGAGGAGCAGCTCTACTAACACCCGTTTGTTCTGTTCCAATAGTGTCGGGAGCCTCCTCTATCTCCTGTGGTAGCTTAATTTTTTATTTTTTTATTCTATTTTTGCTACATTACTATTTTCCCTTGGTGTGCTTGGTGGCCGGTAAAGTACAAGATAAATATTCACGTTGGGGTGGGGGGTTTATCTATTCCATGCCCACTAGGAGCAGTGGTTGGTTAGTTATTGACAACTCGTTTTTCTTTTTCCTACTAATTTGAGGTTGCTGATTACTGGAAGATTCGATTTTTGAGAATGTTAATTTTGAAGAGCTTGCTGCCATGTTGTTTGTTTTTTATTTGTTTGGCAGCTGTTTATGTTTGGAGGGGGGGCTTAGGGGGGAGGCTAAGGTCACAGCCAGGGATTTCGCATAGTACTGTAATTGTTCTTTACCTCTTTTAAAGTATTAAAGTATTTCTGATTTTCCTCAATCTCTGCCTGCCATACTGTTAATATACCTATCAAAGTAAAATAGCACCCAAACTTTGAGACCGTGAGTCAGTATTTAAATTTTCTAAGTTGGAATGTTAAAGGTTTAAACCGCCCAGTGAAGAGAAGGAAGGTTTTTTCCCATATCAAATGATTTAATATAGATGTGGCATTTCTAAAACAAACTCACATCAGGAGCTCGGATGGAGGTCGTCCTCTGACATGCTGGAGGGGACAATGTTTTCATTCCCATTTTCAGGTTAAGTCACGAGGGGTCTCCATACTTATCAGCCAGAACACTCAGTTTGAGGCCAATAATGTGGTGGCTGATAAACATGGCCGATTTATTATGGTGAGTGGGAAGCTGCACGACACTTTGGTCGCTTTGGTCAATGTTTACGCTCCCAACATAGATGATGAGAACTTTTTAAAGCAACTATTCTCTTCATTACCTGACCTCAATAAATACTCACTGGTCCTAGGGGGTGATTTCAACTGTTGGCTGGACCCAGCTTTGGATCGTTCATCACTTAAAAGCAACGTCATAAGCAAGTCTGCATCAGTTATACAATCCTTTCTATCTGAGTATGGGCTGTGTGATGTGTGGTAAACTTTACATCCCAATACGAGGCACTACTCATACTTTTCACATGTACAAAAAACATATTCAAGAATCGACTACTTTATTATGGATGCAAAATGGCTACAGCAGATACGTTCCTGTGACTACCAAAGCATAATTATTTCAGACCACACCCCACTCACTATGTCCCTATCCCTTCCCCATCTTCCTCTAAGAACTAGACAATGGTGTTTCAATTCAACTCTGCTGTCAGATGAAAACTTCGTAAAGTTTATTCAAGGTGAGATACGTTTCTTTGTTTGCTACCAACTCTTCCCACAAAACCTCCAGCCTCGTGGTATGGGATGCCTTTAAGGCTTACATCAGAGGCTTATTCAGCAAAAATTAAAAAACAAGCCACCTATGAACAGAAAAACCTAACGCAGCAAATCAAAGAGATTGACATAAAATATGCTTTGAATCAATGTCCTGAACTATTTAAAAGACCAGCTGAACTTAAAACAAGGCTTGACCTATTGACAGCACACTCAGCCGAACGCCTGCTTTTACATAACAAATCTAAATTTTATGTGCATGGCGACAAACCTGATAAATTGTTAGCAAACATGCTCAAGGGTTCTAGGGCAAGGCAAACTATCTCCAGAATTCGAAAACAAGATGGTAATGTAGTCACAGACCATTGTCAAATTAATGATGCAATCAGGGACTTTTATGAGGAGCTTTACAGCTCACAATCACAAACCAATTCTAACATGACTGATGATTTTTTTAGCTAAGCTTCACATTCCTGTAATCTCACCAGAATTTAAGAATAAGCTGGATGAATTTATTTCTCATGCAGAAGTCTCCCTAGCAATAGCCTCAATGCAACCTGGCAAATGCCCAGGACCAGATGGTTTCCCTGCAGAATTTTTCAAACAATTTTCAGGCTTACTCTCTGTGCAGCTCAGCTCTACTTTTAGTGACTGCTTTAAACATGGATCCCTTCCTCAATCATTCTACGAAGCTTGTTTCACAATTATTCAAAAAAAAGGCAAAGATCCAGTGGAATGCACCTCTTACAGACCTATCTCTTTCTTAAATACCGATGTGAAAATTCTGGCAAAAATTCTTTCCCGTAGACTTGAAACGGTTTTGCCCTCAATTATTTCAAAAGACCAAACAGTTGTCATTAAAGGTTGGCACTCATATTTTAATATTAGAAGACTGCTCAATATTATATACGTTTATTCTAGTGCCACGGATTCGGTTGAGTGTGTGGTCTCTCTGGATGTCGAAAAAGCCTTTGACCAGGTTGAGTTTGACTATCTATTTGCGGTCCTTAACAGATTTGGCTTTGGAGGAAACTTCATTTCATGGATTAAATTACTATACCAGCAACCATCTGCCACAGTTTGTACCAACTTTCAGACCTCAAAACCATTTAAATTACAAAGAGGCACCCGTCAGGGATGCCCTCTTAGTCCCCTGCTTTTGGATCTGGCCATAGAGCCCCTTGCCATTGCACTCAAAACCAGTAAACAAATATCCGGCATTTGGAGGAATGACATGGAACACAAAGTGTCCTTTACGCAGATGACCTTCTTCTTTTTATCTCCAAACCATCAACTTGATTGCCTTCTGTATTCAATATCTTTAGCCAATACGGTCAGATTTTCGGGTATAAGTTGAACCTTACCAAAAGTGAACTATTCCCCATAGGTAATGAAGTTAGCATGTCAGACTTTGCTAACCTGCCGTTTAGTATTGAAAGACAAAAATTTACATACCTTGGTATCACAGTGACAAAAAAGCATAAACATTTGTTTAATGAGAATTTGATTAAGCTGTTGAACCAGGTGAAGGAATCCCTCACTAAGTGGACACCCCTTTCCATGTCCCTTGTGGGACGTATCAACTCGATTAAAATGAAAATACTGCCCAAATTTCTATACCTTTTTCAGGATTTACCTATTTGTATTCCTAATACTTTTTTTAATGAGCTAGACTAAACTTTTTCATCTTTCATTTGGCAGGGTAAACACCCAAAGCTTAATAAATTACAACTCCAAAAACCAAAACCGCAAGGGGGGTTTGCCTTCCCCAATTTTCAGTTCTATTACTGTCCGTCCTGAGTATCTTAGAGCTCTGGATGTTGTCGGGCTGTCATGGTTGACACGTCTCTTCAACATCGCGTGGAGGTCGGGGACAGTTCCCCTGGATTGGCAGACTGGGGTGGTGGTTCCCCTCCACAAGAAGGGGGACCGGAGGGTGTGTTCCAACTATCGGGGAATCACACTTCTCAGCCTCCCCGGAAAGGCCTATGCCAGGGTGCTGGAGAGGAGAGTCCGGCTGATTGTCGAACCTCGGCTGCAGGAGGAGCAGTGTGGTTTTCGTTCTCTGTACAAGCGGAGCAGGAGTCTGGTTCGCATTGCCGGCACTAAGTCGGACCTGTTCCCAGCGCATGTTGGACTCTGCCCTGTGTCACCGGTCCTGTTCATAACTTTTATGAACAGGATTTCTAGGCGCAGCCAAGGACCGGAGGGGGTCTGGTTTGGGGAACAGCGGATCTCGTCCCTGCTTTTTGCGGATGACGTAGTTATGCTGGCTCCCTCCTGCCAAGACCTACAGCGTGCGCTGGGGCGATTCGCAGCCGAGTGTGAAGCGGCCGGGATGAGAATCAGCTCCTCCAAGTCTGAGGCCATGGTTCTCGACCGGAAAAAGGTGGCTTGTCCCCTTCAGGTTGGAGGAGAGTCCCTGCCTTAATCCCTGCGGCTGAGGGTGAGATTTGGTTTTATCGGGGCAGAAAGTTATTAACTGGTACAGACGTTCTACTATGGTTTGAAGAGCACCTGACGGGAGCGACTTGCCTGCTGTCTTGGAGCTGTTTATCACATTTCTAATTAGTAGAGCCAGAAAAACAGCGTTGGGGTTCGGAGGCTCCTTCATCGGGTTGACAGAGAACAGAGCATTAACCTTGTCTTGTTTTCCAGGACGTTTGCATGCCAGATCGGTTTCAAGTTTAACCTCCATCCTAAAACACAGATATCTTTCTATTTTGCAAGAGGAAAAGAACTGCGACTTGACTTCTGAATGTCCAAGGCTGGTCTCCCTGGTCTTCCCCTGTTTTAGCTTCCTTACACTGGCTGCCAGTACTCCCATATTCATTAAAGATGTCCTTGGAAATCCTTTTGACAACCAATTCGAGCTGTTGGATCTGCGGCTGAGGGTGAGATTTGGTTTTATCGGGGCAGAAAGTTATTAACTGGTACATACGTTCTACTGTGGTTTGAAGAGCACCTGACGGGAGGGACTTGCCCGCTGTCTTGGAGCTGTTTATCACATTTCTAATTAGTAGAGCCAGAAAAACAGCGTTGGGGTTCGGAGGCTCCTTCATCGGGTTGATAAAATTTAACTCATTCACTTGTTTTGTGCTTTTGAGTCCCAGGTCTTTTTCCAGACTTTTGATAAGGCAGGAATCAAAAGTGTGTTTCCAGTCTATGGCGGCCTGAAGCAAGTGTTTAGTTGAGCCAAATATTCTATATAAGTCCTGAGAAACTGCAGTTACTATGTCTGATAGATTAGCCTTTAAAATCATATCCACACAAGGCTGTTTTGTACACATTATCAGATTGGAGAGACAATTTCTCATTTTGGCAAAAGAGCTTTGAAGGATTTCATCCTGAACTCTTTTGAGGAATGTTTCTGAAAACAAGACAGAGAACAGAGCGTTAACCTTGTCATGTTTTCCAGGGCGTATGCATGCCAAATCGGTTTCAAGTTTAACCTCCATCCTAAAACACAGATATATTTCTATTTTGCAAGAGGAAAAGAACTGCAACTTGACTTCTGAATGTCCAAGGCTGGTCTTCCCCTGTTTTAGCTTCCTTACACTGGCTGCCAGTACTCCCATATTCATCAAAGATGTCCTTGGAAATCCTTTTGACAACCAATTCCAGCTGTTGGATCTGCGGCTGAAGGTGAGATTTGGTTTTATCCGGCAGAAAGTTATTAACTGGTACAGACGTTCTACTATGGTTTGCAGAGCACCTGACGGGAGGGACTTGCCCGCTGTCTTGGAGCTGTTTATCACATTTCTAATTAGTAGAGCCAGAAAAACAGTGTTGGGGTTCGGAGGCTCCTTCATGGGATTGATAAAATTGAACTCATTCACTTGTTTTGTGCTTTTGAGTCACAGGTCTTTTTCCAGACTTTTGATAAGGCAGGAATCAAAAGTGTGTTTCCAGTCTATGGCGGCCTGAAGCAAGTGTTTAGTTGAGCCAAATATTCTATATAAGTCTTGAGAAACTGCAGTTACTATGTCTGATAGATGAGCCTTTAAAATCATATCCACACAAGGCTGTTTTGTACACATTATCAGATTGGAGAGACGATTTCTCATTTTGGCAAAAGAGCTTTGAGGGATTTCATCCTGAACTCTTTTGGGGCAGTTTATCATGTTTCTGAAAACCAAAACAGAGAACAGAGCGTTAACCATGTCTTTTTTTCCAGGGCGTATGCATGCCAGATCGGTTTAAAGTTTAACCTCCATTCTAAAACACAGATATCTTTCTATGTTGCAAGAGGAAAAGAACTGTCACTTGACTTCTGAATGTCCAAGGCTGGTCTCCCTGGTCTTCCCCTGTTTTAGCTTCCTTACACTGGCTGCCAGTACTCCCATATTCATCAAAGATGTCCTTGGAAATCCTTTTGACAACCAATTTGAGCTGTTGGATCTGCGGCTGAGGGTGAGATTTGGTTTTATTGGGGCAGAAAGTTATTAACTGGTACAGACGTTCTACTATGGTTTGAAGAGCACCTGACGGGAGCGACTTGCCTGCTGTCTTGGAGCTGTTTATCCCATTTCTAATTAGTAGAGCCAGAAAAACAGCGTTGGGGTTCGGAGGTTCCTTCATCGGGTTGAAAAAATTGAACTCATTCACTTGTTTTGTGCTTTTGAGTCCCAGGTCTTTTTCCAGACTTTTAATAAGGCAGGAATCAAAAGTGTGTTTCCAGTCTATGGCGGCCTGAAGCAAGTTTTTAATTGAGCCAAATATTCTATATAAGTCCTGAGAAACTGCAGTTACTATGTCTGATAGATTAGCCTTTAAAATCATATCCACACAAGGCTGTTTTGTACACATTATCAGATTGGAGAGACAATTTCTCATTTTGGCAAAAGAGCTTTGAGGGATTTCATCCTGAACTCTTTTGGGGCAGTTTATCATGTTTTTGAAAACCAAGACAGAGAACAGAGCGTTAACCTTGTCATGTTTTCCAGGGCGTATGCATGCCAGATCGGTTTCAAGTTTAACCTCCATCCTAAAACACAGAAAGCTTTCTATTTTGCAAGAGGAAAAGAACTGCGACTTGACTTCTGAATGTCCAAGGCTGGTCTCCCTGGTCTTCCCCTGTTTTAGCTTCCTTACACTGGCTGCCAGTACTCCCATATTCATTAAAGATGTCCTTGGAAATCCTTTTGACAACCAATTCGAGCTGTTGGATCTGCGGCTCAGGGTGAGATTTGGTTTTATCGGGGGAGAAAGTTATTAACTGGTACAGACGTTCTACTATGGTTTGAGGAGCACCTGTTGGGAGGAACTTGCCCACTGTCTTGGAGCTGTTTATCACATTTCTAATTAGTAGAGCCAGAAAAACAGCGTTGGGGTTCGGAGGCTCCTTCATCGGGTTGATAAAATTGAACTCATTCACTTGTTTTGTGCTTTTGAGTCCCAGGTCTTTTTCCAGACTTTTGATAAGGCAGGAATCAAAAGTGTGTTTCCAGTCTATGGCGGCCTGAAGCAAGTTTTTAATTGAGCCAAATATTCTATATAAGTCCTGAGAAACTGCAGTTACTATGTCTGATAGATTAGCCTTTAAAATCATATCAACACAAGGCTGTTTTGTACACATTATCAGATTGGAGAGACAATTTCTCATTTTGGCTAAATAGCTTTGAGGGATTTCATCCTGAACTCTTTTGGGGCAGTTTCTCATGTTTTTGAAAACCAAGACAGAGAACAGAGTGTTAACCTTGTCTTGTTTTCCAGGGCGTACGCATGCCAGATCGGTTTCAAGTTTAACCTCCATCCGAAAACACAGATATCATTCTATTTTGCAAGAGGAAAAGAACTGTGACTTGACTTCTGAATGTCCAAGGCTGGTCTCCCTGGTCTTCCCCTGTTTTAGCTTCCTTACACTGGCTGCCAGTACTCCCATATTCATTAAAGATGTCCTTGGAAATCCTTTTGACAACCAATTTCAGCTATTGGATCTGCGGCTTAGGGTGAGATTTGGTTTTATCGGGGCAGAAAGTTATTAACTGGTACAGAAGTTCTACTATGGTTTGAAGAGCACCTGACGGGAGGGACTTGGAGCTTGGAGCTGTTTATCACATTTCTAATTAGTAGAGCCAGAAAAACAGCGTTGGGGTTCGGAGGCTCCTTCATGGGGTTCATAAAATTTAACTCATTCACTTGTTTTGTGCTTTTGAGTCCCAGGTCTTTTTCCAGACTTTTGATAAGGCAGGAATCAAAAGTGTGTTTCCAGTCTATGGCGGCCTGAAGCAAGTTTTTAGTTGAGCCAAATATTCTATATAAGTCCTGAGAAACTGCAGTTACTATGTCTGATAAATTAGCCTTTAAAATCATATTCACACAAGGCTGTTTTGTACACATTATCAGATTGGAGAGACGATTTCTCATTTTGGCAAAAGAGCTTTGAGGGATTTCATCCTGAATTCTTTTGAGGAATGTTTTTGAAAACCAAGACAGAGAACAGAGCGTTAACCTTGTCTTGTTTTCCAGGGCGTATGCATGCCAGATCAGTTTCAAGTTTAACCTCCATCCTAAAACACAGATATCTTTCTGTTTTGCAAGAGGAAAAGAACTGTGACTTGATTTCTGAATGTCCAAGGCTGGTCTCCCTGGTCTTCCCCTGTTTTAGCTTCCTTACACTGGCTGCCAGTACTCCCATATTCATTAAAGATGTCCTTGGAAATCCTTTTGACAACCAATTTGAGCTGTTGGATCTGTGGCTGAGGGTGAGATTTGGTTTTATCGGGGCAGAAAGTTATTAACTGGTACAGACGTTCTACTATGGTTTGAGGAGCACCTGTCGGGAGGAACTTGCCCGCTGTCTTGGAGCTATTTATCACATTTCTAATTAGTAGAGCCAGAAAAACAGCGTTGGGGTTCTGAGGTTCCTTCATCGGGTTGATAAAATTTAACTCATTCACTTGTTTTGTGCTTTTGAGTTCCAGGTCTTTTTCCAGACTTTTGATAAGGCAGGAATCAAAAGTGTGTTTCCAGTCTATGGCGGCCTGAAGCAAGTTTTTAGTTGAGCCAAATATTCTATATAAGTCCTGAGAAACTGCAGTTACTATGTCTGATAGATTAGCCTTTAAAATTAAATCCACACATGGCTGTTTTGTACACATTATCAGATTGGAGAGACAATTTCTCATTTTGGCAAAAGAGCTTTGAGGGATTTAATCCTGAAATCTTTTGGGGCAGTTTATCATGTATCTGAAAACCAAGACAGAGAACAGAGCGTTAACCTTGTCTTGTTTTCCAGGGCGTATGCATATCAGATCGGTTTCAAGTTTAACCTCCATCCTAAAACACAGATATCTTTCTATTTTGCAAGAGGAAAAGAACTGTGACTTGACTTCTGAATGTCCAAGGCTGGTCTCCCTGGTCTTCCCCTGTTTTAGCTTCCTTACACTGGCTGCCAAGTACTCCAATATTCATTAAAGTATCCTTGGAAATCCTTTTGACAACCAATTCGAGCTGTTGGATCTGCGGCTGAGGGTGAGATTTGGTTTTATCGGGGCAGAAAGTTATTAACTGGTACAGACGTTCTACTATTTTTTTAAAGAGCTCCTGACGGGAGGGACTTGCCCGCTTTCTTGGAGCTGTTTATCACATTTCTAATTAGTAGAGCCAGAAAAACAGCTTTGGGGTTCGGAGGCTCCTTCATCGGGCTTTTGAGTCCCAGGTTATTTTCCAGACTTTTGATAAGGCAGGAATCAAAAGTGTGATTCCAGTCTATGGCGGCCTGAAGCAAGTTTTTAGTTGAGCCAAATATTCTATATAAGTCCTGAGAAACTGCAGTTACTATGTCTGATAGATTAGCCTTTAAAATCATATCCACACAAGGCTGTTTTGTACACATTATCAGATTGGAGAGACAACTTCTCATTTTGGCAAAAGAGCTTTGAAGGATTTCATCCTGAACTCTTTTGGGGCAGTTTATCATGTTTCTGAAAACCAAGACAGAGAACAGAGTGTTAACCATGTCTTGTTTTCCAGGGCGTATGCATGCCAGATTGGTTTCAAGTTTAACCTCCATCATAAAACACAGATATCTTTCTATTTTGCAAGAGGAAAAGAACTGCGACTTGACTTCTGAATGTCCAAGGCTGGTCTCCCTGGTCTTCCCCTGTTTTAGCTTCCTTACACTGGCTGCAAGTGATCCCATATTCATTAAAGATGTCCTTGGAAATCCTTTTGACAACCAATTTCAGCTATTGGATCTGCGGCTGAGGGTGCTTTTTGGTTTTATCGGGGCAGAAAGTTATTAACTGGTACAGATGTTCTACTATGGTTTGAAGAGCACCTGACGGGAGGGACTTGCACGCTGTCTTGGAGCTGTTTATCACATTTCTAATTAGTAGAGCCAGAAAAACAGCGTTGGGGTTCGGAGGCTCCTTCATCAGGTTTATAAAATTTAACTCATTCACTTGTTTTGTGCTTTTGAGTCCCAGGTCTTTTTCCAGACTTTTGATAAGGCAGGAATCAAAAGTGTGTTTCCAGTCTATGGCGGCCTGAAGCAAGTGTTTAGTTGAGCCAAATGTTCTATATAAGTCTTGAGAAACTGCAGTTACTATGTCTGATAGATTAGCCTTTAAAATTAAATCCACACATGGCTGTTTTGTACACATTATCAGATTGGAGAGACGATTTCTCATTTTGGCAAAATAGCTTTCATCCTGAACTCTTTTGGGGCAGTTTATCATGTTTCTGAAAACCAAGACAGAGAACAGAGCGTTAACCTTGTCTTGTTTTCCAGGGCGTATGCATGCCAGATCGGTTTCAAGTTTAACCTCCATCCTAAAACACAGATATCTTTCTATTTTGCAAGAGGAAAAGAACTGTGACTTGACTTCTGAATGTCCAAGGCTGGTCTCCCTGGTCTTCCCCTGTTTTAGCTTCCTTACACTGGCTGCCAGTACTCCTATATTCATTAAAGATGTCCTTGGAAATCATTTTGACAACCAATTTCAGCCAATGGATCTGCGGCTGAGGGTGAGATTTGGTTTTATCCGGCAGAAAATTATTAACTGGTACAGACGTTCTACTATGGTTTGAAGAGCACCTGACGGGAGGAACTTGCCCGCTGTCTTGGAGCTGTTTATCACATTTCTAATTAGTAGAGCCAGAAAAACAGCGTTGGGGTTCGGAGGCTCCTTCATCGGGTTGATAAAATTTAACTCATTCACTTGTTTTGTGCTTTTGAGTCCCAGGTCTTTTTCCAGAGTTTTGATAAGGCAGGAATCAAAAGTGTGTTTTCAGTCTATGGCGGCCTGAAGCAAGTTTTAAGTTGAGCCAAATATTCTATATAAGTCCTGAGAAACTGCAGTTACTATGTCTGATAGATTAGCCTTTAAAATTAAATCCACACAAGGCTGTTTTGTACACATTATCAGATTGGAGAGACGATTTCTCATTTTGGCAAAATAGCTTTCATCCTGAACTCTTTTGGGGCAGTTTATCATGTTTCTTCTGAAAACCAAGACAGAGAACAGAGCGTTAACCTTGTCATGTTTTCCAGGGCGTATGCATGCCAGATCGGTTTCAAGTTTAACCTCCATCCTAAAACACAGATATCTTTCTATTTTGCAAGAGGAAAAGAACTGTGACTTGACTTCTGAATGTCCAAGGCTGGTCTGAATGACCAATGGAATTCTGTGACGAAACATCAGAACCGCCCACTGTGACGTCACGTGTGTGGGCGGGCCTTGGGCGGGTTCATGAAGCGGAGTCTATGATCAAGATTGATATAAAATTCATAACTGTATATTTATACAGTGTGGAAATATTAAATATAACAACTGAATTTATTTTATTTTGTCTTATTGTTTTTTTAAAGTTCAATCCCTCCTCACTTAGCCCAAAAGAAAACATCAATATCAATTGAACAGCCCCAGAAAGTCCAGATAATGGTTTGTTCCTGCCTCAGCGGTCTTTGGTAACAGTCAGGTGAAGCGCCAGGAAAGAAGGACAGTGATGAGAAATAGGAAATACAAAGAAAGGACAGAAACAGGGTCGCCCCAACCAAAACACAGAAAACTCGCCTTGAGCCTCGTTCTTCCGCTGGGGCCACATGTGCCCCTGTTTGCGCATATGTGCAATGGATGCGCCATGTTGCGCTATACTGTGCGGAGGAGGGAAAGAGACCACCTGTAATCTGACCGTGCAATGCATGTCAGCGCTCATCTGATAGTGGTGCGCCTGCAGAAGATTAGAACATCAACATGTCCTCTTAAGAAAACCATGAAAAGCGCGAAAAAGAAAAAAAAAAGGCAAAACATGAAGAAACGTGTGCTTCCCTTGAAGGAAGGAACATTTAGGAAATAAAACTTTGGGACACGAACACCTACGTTGCCTCTCAGAGTGTATTCTATTGGCAGCCTCTGTCTAAACAGGAGAATTTGACTGATTATTAAATGCCTTATTCATTCTTTATGCGTTCACCTCTGTCTCAACAGAGGTAAAATATAAGAGCAGGTTGTGGTCTTATTCAAGCTATAAAGTTTACCAATATATAATATATTGGCTATAGTTTTATATCAGTTTATGCTGTTAAGAGTTTTTTTTTTTGTCTTTTTATGGCGATAAATGTCTCTGTCAGGAATTGAGTTCACAACAGTCATCTTTTGAAGAGATGGAAAGAGCACTGATTGAAATTAGTCCAATCATGCATTTGATGACAGGGGGAACAAAACTTAAATGTACATTTTTATAACTATTCTATAACTATTCGAACCTGAATTATGTTTTTTTTTTTTTTGGACTATAGTTTTTGTATAAAATAATACAACTACATTTTTGAATCAGTTAAGGACAATTTTACTTGGATATGGAAGGCATTAGCTAAAGAACTAATGAAACTACCTTTAGTAAAATTATGAATATTAAAATTAAACTTTCACCACATGCATCCACATTCATCATGTAGCATACCTTTTATTCAACATGACCTCACCAAAACAAAAATACAAAAAAATGTAAATAAATTCATACCACAGCAAAGCCTGCATAAATAAAGTTCCTACAAAACATTGAAAACTTAAAAAACTCTCTTAATTTCCGTTTACTGTCTCACAAAGTTTTTGTGCAGATGTGAGTAATTGCAAAACCAATCTTTATCATAATGATATAATATGTAATGGTCAGGATCAAAGGTCAGGGCTATTCTTGCTGCTGATTTAAGTGATACTGCGATGCCATACCCCCCCTTCATTTTTTGGGATTGATGCTTCACGTAACTGTCTGCATGTGAGTAAAACATAGAGTAGCTCCAGAATTCTCACAAGGCCACAGAAGCTGTTATCTTCAACCACGCTGTGGGGTTAAATTTCCTTACAGATAAATGTAGTGACAGCCTTCGTAATTTTCTGGGCTCACAGAGAGATTGCCGGTAACTTGCACACAAATGACTTCTCAAGCTGCATTCGCTTCGAGGCAGATAGGGTTTGCGGGTGGTGTCTCGTTAAAAGGTTCGTTGTGTTGCCACATACTTAACCACTCTTGCATACCATTCGGCTCTTATCCAGTTCATTGCTGTTGTCATCTTTTTAAAATCTGAAACATTTCCGATTTTGTTGGTGGTGCTTTCTAGGGTTTTTTTCAATCCTGTTTTTTTTTTTTTACACTACTCACACTGTTGGTAACGAGAACTCACATTGTCTCCTGATAACTCACATGGTGGTTTGGGGAAAAGACATATTTAAAAGATTGAATGAAGGGTGTTATGAATCAATATGGATATGGAAAGGAAAATAAATTCAAATTGATTAATTGATTTTTTTCAACCCAGCCCTGGTAACAGGCCAGAACATTGGTGGTGCTAGCAGAAGTCGTATTGTATTATAGATTCATATTGGAAATATTCTGTCCTGTGGAACCAACTACCAGTCAATGAGGCAGACACCCTGTCTACTTTTAAGGCTAGGCTTAAAACTTTCCTTTTGATAATGCTTATAGTTAGAGTGGCTAAGGTTATCCTGAGCTAACTCTATAGTTATGCTGCTATAGGCTTAGACTGCTGGAGAACATAGGGACCCCTTTTCATCATTGTGCTTCATTCTATCTCTATTTACCCACTCTGCAGTATCCGTTCTGCTCTCTCTGCTTTTTCTCATAGTAGCTTCATCTGGTCTGTTCCTGTTTGACTGTGACTCCATCCTGGAGAGAAATATCAGCTGTGCTGCTGCCATCAACACCTTTTTTTTTTATATATATATAGATATTGGACATCAGCCTGTTTTTCAGTGTATTCCTGTTTCTCTGCCTGTGACTGGCTGGATGTGCACTCTTTCATCCTCTGACATGGAAGCTAGCTCGGAGTTTGTCTGCCTGGCTGTGTGTTTCCTGGACGGGGCCGCCTGTGGAGCTGGTTTACAGTTACCTTTTGTATCTCTGCTTATCTTTCTGTCTGCTTCTGTCTCCTCGAACCCCAGTTGGCCTCAGCAGATGGCCGTTCACACTGAGTCAGATTCTGGTTCTGCTGAAGTATCTTCCTGTTCAAAGGGAGTTTTCTTCTCCATTGTTGCTGCATGCATGGTCGGTTTGATAGATTTCTGAAAAGTCAAACTAAATGCAAGCTACAATTGTTGCAACAAGCTCATCCAGGAGGATCATGTCCTGCACAGCCATGACTTGATGCAATGAGATGGTCTTCCTTGATAGAAACCTTTAACCAATCTAATTCAATTATCTCTATAAAGTGCCTTTAGTTGATGGGTTGTGAATTGGTGCTGTATAATAAACAGAATTTGAATTGAGCTGCTGGTAATCTTCTAAACTTCCTTTCATTAAGTCTGTCCTGGGTTTGTCAATCTGATTGAAATCATCATAAAATAGGTCCAGACTGCAGTGAGGAGACATACAGAATGGATAATCTATAATAACATTAGCTCTATCCAGATATGCTACAGGTCTATGGATAAGAAAAAAAACATGCTTGCAAACCCCACATATCCTTAGCCAAACCATCTGGATGTTTTTCATTAGGTTGATACTACAAATTTCTTTTAGCTAAAATCAACCAACACAGAGAGACAGTTTCTTGTAATCAACCTAATGAACACTTAACAACCACTGTAACACAAATAAGATAATTTTTATTTAAACAAATTTAACCAGGTCTTTCTTTAGCAAAAATCTGAATGCATACAGGTTTGCAAGAATAATATTCCATTTTCTATTTTTTTTTTTTTATATATTTTTGTACCAAGTTTCTTTGTTGTGAGAAAAATCAAATTCTCTCTTAAATTAACCAACTTGGTGATTATCCATCATTTGATTGCAAACCTCTTTTCATGAGAATCATGAAGATGTAAAGTAACAGCAGCATGGAATGGGCGAACAAGGGCTGATAACTTGGAGGATGAAAAGAAAGCCATGTTACACAACAAACGCTGCGTCTTTCTGTGGTGTGTTTCTTTATTTATTCCAGAAAATGATAACAGCATGTTTCAATGACTGAGGGCCGGGACGATGGTTCCTTTGCAGAGTCCAAAACCCATTCTGTATCCGTCTCCTTGGCAGTGATCTGAGAACAAGATGTAATCAGAGATTATTACAACATAAAAAATACTTTATCTTATCATCGTAAGACATCATAATCTATTGCAGAGTTCTTCAACGTTTTCCAGGCCAAGGACCCCAAACTGTTGCCGAGATGGAGCGGGAACCTCCTAATTATATATATTGTATGAAGTTGTGATATATCAAACTGGTCCTATAGTCACTCTATATATGGATTAATGTAACAAAAGTAATTTCACCCCGGGGTTATTAAAGTATTACTGATTGTGATTCCTGTTTTACACCACACCATAACACCATAATATCTAACCTTTGATAATTTGCTTTATCTCCATCCTTTAAGAATGTTCTAGTTTTTCCTTCTTCAACATCAATGGTATTTGATCATCTCCAGGACAGCTCCAGCATAGACCCAAAACTATTTGGATTTTGTCAAAATAAAACAGGTTGAGTGTTTTAGTTTTCTCTGTGCACTTCCCACAAGCCAAGAATGATCTGCTGATTTTTGATGTTTAATGAGGTTTTAATGGCCGTAACTACCCTCCTTACATCATTTTAAACGTAAAAGTTTGGCATTATTGGAGAGTTACCTCCTGGCTGGTGGATTCTGACCAAAACTGAAACATCTCCTCCAAACTGCATTTTTTACAACATCAATTTCCCTTTACAGTCAATTATTTCAAAGATGTTACTGTTAGAAAATTAACAAACAAACCAGTGAACTCTGATTTCAAGTTCAAAGACATTTCGCTCCCCATCCAGGAAATAGCTTTGAGTTCGAGGCTTTATAGAGTAGCCCAAAACAATTCCTTGTTTTGGTTTAGAAAACACGCAAATTGACCCTAATGAATTAGTCTGACCCTAAGGAATGGGGTTGTTTGGCTTCTTTTTTAGCCTGCATTGCCCCATACCTGTCTATGTCTCTAAAAGGGGGTTGTTAAAGGGAATTGTTGGTCTGGCTGAATAGGCGAGGTCTTCTGTTCCCCTGTAAAGGGGATGGGCCTGCAATGATAGCGGAAAGAGATCAACCCTATTGCTGCATTGTAGGTTTTTGAAAGCAGAAATCTGAGTCCACCCCCTATGTTTAAGTTGGGTTTTTTCTGTCTTAACATAGATGGCTTTCTTCTTGCCCCTCTCAAACCACCTATTTTATTAATCCAAGATGGGAACATTATGATCCTCAAAAGAATGTACTTTGTCCATAAGGTGTAGATGTACAGCTGAGTCTTGTCCAGAGGAGGTCGCTCTTCTGTGTTGAGCCATGCGTCTGTGGAGAGGTTGTAATAAAGATCAGAGCATTCCTCGCTCATATTTGTTCTGGGGGTTTTGTCTTTAGGATGCACTAGTCTCTGTTACAGGGTCTTGTTTGGTGTGAAATGTAGTGGGATTTTGTGTTTAGAATAACTATGACCTGGATGACTGAGAATCTTTACCAGCATCCTGCCATGATAATAATAATTGAACTTTATTGATCTCACATCAGAGAAATTTACCTCTGTATTTAACCCAGCAGTGGGCTGCCATTGTGCGGCGCCTGGGGGGCATTGTGGGGTTAAGGGTCTTGCTCAGGGACCCATAGTGGCAGTCCGTGGGAGTGGGGCTCGAACTCAGAACCTCTAGATTCCAAGCTCTATGCCATAACCCCTAGGCCTGCACTCCCCCATATTTATGTAGAAAAACATTAGTAAATATTTCTAATGTCTGTTGATTGCTTTGTATTTAATTTACACTAAATATGGTTTGTAGAACAAATTTCCATGCTTTCTTACTAGCATTATAAGAGCAGCATATTTTTGATGTTCTTGTTCCACATAACCCACCTAAAACCAGGATTGTCCCTTTATATATTTTACACAGGGTGTGTTTTAGTTCTTTCAAATTTCGTGAATAAATACAAAAGTCAAAATTAATTCACAATTCTTGCGTTTATTAATAAACATAAAATGCGTTGATTTACAGCAGACAAACTGAATGTATTTTAATGCAACTTCAAACTAACACAGTATATATTGTTGCACAGAATAAAAATATATATATTTAAACAATCTTTAAAAAAACATTAATGCAGCAAGCAATGCCAAACAGAATCAAACATGTGCTTTTTTTTTTTTTTTAGATAATTTTAACACAAATGTAAAAAAAACTTACATGATCCATACTCATTTGTATAATAATGCTTATTTATTTAAGATACTTAATTATCAGGTTTATGTATTTAGAGATAATAAAGTATACTTATTCAAATGTAATACTAATAGATAGTATTTGTTTCAAATAAAGTTTACTGGATGGAATGGTTTGTTTCTGAAGGGGAACATCCTATTCCACAAAAATCTGCACTTATTTAAGGTCTTTGATATAAAACGGGGCCTAATGAGTTTCCTCCATCATCTATTTACTTGGTGTGATCTTATCGACCCCTGGCCATGCCGGGACGTAGAAACGAGGCAAGGTCCCCTCCATGAGTCTTTCCATCCACAGCCCCAGCCGGTCCAGCTTGTGGTGGATCTGTAGAGTGGACGTGCTGCGAGAGCGCCCGGATTTCCTTGGAGGATGACCGGGCCTCGATCTGCCTGCTGACGCCGCCGCTTCGTCCTCGGACGACTTGCCTTCGAGGTCCTCTCCCGTGTAGACGGGCTTGAAGAGACACAGGTACTTTTTGTGGCCGTTCAGCGCCAGCACGAAGCCAGTGTAGTCCACTTTACGGCTCCCGCCTTCGTCGTCATCCACCTGCGCCGCGCCCGGTGCGTATTCCAGGAGGGCGCTCATCCAGTCGCCGTGCTTGTCGAGGTTCAGGAAGGAGAAGTGAAGTGTGTGACTCCTGCAGACCAGAGGAAATATCAGAAAGTTGGTGTAGTCTAGAAACCCATACAGGGTGTAGAGATTGCACTGTAAAAAATTATTTTTTTCTTAAAATAAGTGTGTTTGTTCTTGAATTGAGAAGGTAAAAGAGACATTTTGCCAATGGAACAAGACAATTTACATTTAAAATAAGAAAACATAATTGCATTGTCATATTTCAAGTGCGCTTTATCAAAATATCTTATTTTAATAGTAAAAATACTAATTCCATTGGCAAATCATCTCATTTACCTACTAAAATTAAGGGTAAATACACTTAATTTAAGAAATGTTTTACTTTTTTTTCCAATGTGGCGACTCTTTACCCCGTAAAGGAATACACTTCTTTAGCAAACTTGCTAAGAAGGATGTTCTTGGAGGCGTCAGTGAGGACCAGGACTATGTTGATGTGTCCAGGCCTCAGCTTCACCAGGTTGCTCATGTAGGTGATGTCCGTCAGCTCGGTCACCTCCACAAAAGTCTTTTTCGGAGGTCTGCTAAAACAAAGCGAAACAAAGCTTAAATTAATGCAGAAAGCTTTTATTTAATCCCATGTAGACTGAGTAGTATTCTTGCCGTGAGGCGCTGCTAGTCTCTGATGACCCATTTTCTGCTTTAGCTCCATCTTTTGCTTTTGGTTTCATCTGCTTATCCTCACTGGAGTCACTGCAATGAGAGAAATAAAGCCGTTTGCTTGTTTCTCCAGTGTTTTAATCAGAATCCAGATGAATGATCAGAGCAGGTGAAGGGAAGCCACCTGAAAGCCTGGATCACTACGGTTCCAAACAAGATGAACAAAGCAGAGAAGATGAGGGACAGGAGAGGCATCATCTCACGCCTGAAAGGAAAAAACAGTTGGAACACTTCTATCAATCTAAACTTTTGCTTCAAAATGAAAAGCGGTGCCCACCAGTTGTTATGAAGAATGTCATCAATGACTTCAGAGAGGTAATCGTAGGATGAAGAGATCCACCGGACCACAAACATCTAAAGAGATGTTACACCCAGAATGGTGAGAAACAAAGCAGCAGTTTGTCTTTAAGTAACACCAGCTGCAAAAATGACCACCCCACCGAGGCAAACTCGTTGTTGAGTTCAGGTAGCAGGACGTCATGGATGAGGATGGACGGGTCCTTCTGGAGTCGCTCCAGCTCCTCCAAGAGACGCAGCTTGTCTTCCTCACTGCCGTTCCACGCCGTCACTGGCTTGAAAAACGCTTTGCCGGCGGCGTTACGCCTCTCCAGTATCACCACCTGCACACACCCAAACACACCGCCGCCAATAAAAGCCTCAGTAAAGGATGAACAAGGAAGGAAGGAAGGAAGAAAGAGAGAGAGAGAGAGAGAAAAATAGAAAGAAAGAAAAACAGCATTACATAAAAAGATTTCTAAAGTACAGAGTGACTGATCCTAACATTTGATTAAATATCTAAAAATCTTTTTATTTAACAGACAGAAAATATAGTTCTATTCATTCTGGTATTTAAAAAAACCTAAAATAAACACAATATAAATAACATAAATTATTATTCTATTAATAGTGAACATATCATTCAGAAGAAACACTATTTCATACCATCGTTTTTACATATATACCCCCAAACACTTACAGTAGTTAAGTTCTGTATGTTAGAACAAAGTAAAGATTCTGGTGCATTTTTGATTGTAATGAGCTTCATTCAGGGACCGGATGGGAAATCTTTCCCTAAAGTCAGAGCAGCAACACTATCAAAAAAAGAACAGTGGACTTAAACTACTCCCAAAAAGTATATATTATATCGCTGAATTGAAGTCTAAGGAATGTAAGAAAGGAAGGATGGAAAAATGGAAGCAAGTAAGGACCCAAGGATGAAAGGATACAGAGTAGGAAGAAAGAACATACATAAGGAAGACAGGACCCAAGGAAGGAAGGTAGGAAGGAAGGAACAAACACTGGAGCAAAGGAAGAATCAAAGGAAAACAGGAGCGAAGGAAGAGACGAAGAAAGAAAGAAAGAAAGGAAGAAATTAAGTAAGGAAGAAAGGAAAGAAAACAGAAGCGAAGCAAGAAACGAAGGACGACGGGTTTGAAGGAAGAAACAAAGGATGACGGGATTGAAGGAAGAAACGAAGGACGACGGGATTGAAGGAAGAAACAAAGGATGATGGGAGCGAAGGAAGAGATGAAGGGCGACGGGGTCGAAGGAAGAAACGAAGGACGACGGGAGCGAAGGAAGAGACGAAAGAAGACAGGAGCGAAGCAAGAAACGAAGGACGACGGGTTTGAAGGAAGAAACAAAGGATGACGGAATTGAAGGAAGAAACGAAGGACGACGGGATTGAAGGAAGAAACGAAGGATGATGGGAGCGAAGGAAGAGACGAAGGGCGACGGGGTCGAAGGAAGAAACGAAGGACGACGGAAGCGAAGGAAGAGACGAAAGAAGACAGGAGCGAAGGAAGAGACAAAGGAAGAAAGAAAGGAAGAAATTAAGTAAGGAAGAAAGGAAAGAAAACAGAAGCGAAGGAAGAAACGAAGGACAACGGGATCGAAGGAAGAAACGAAGGATGACGGGAGCGAAGGAAGAAACGAAGGACAACGGGATCGAAGGAAGAAACGAAGGATGACGGGAGCGAAGGAAGAGACGAAGGAAGACAGGAGCGAAGGGAGAGACGAAGGAAGAGACGAAGGAAGACAGGAGCGAAGGGAGAGACGAAGGAAGACAGGAGCGAAGGGAGAGACGAAGGAAGACAGGAGCGAAGGGAGAGACGAAGGAAGACAGGAGCGAAGGGAGAGACGAAGGAAGACAGGAGCGAAGGGAGAGACGAAGGAAGACAGGAGCGAAGGGAGAGACGAAGGAAGACAGGAGCGAAGGGAGAGACGAAGGAAGACAGGAGCGAAGGGAGAGACGAAGGAAGACAGGAGCGAAGGGAGAGACGAAGGAAGACGGGAGCAAAGGAAGAGACGAAAGAAGACAGGAGCGAAGGGAGAGACGAAGGACGACGGAAGCGAAGGAAGAGACGAAAGAAGACAGGAGCGAAGGAAGAGACAAAGGAAGAAAGAAAGGAAGAAATTAAGTAAGGAAGAAAGGAAAGAAAACAGAAGCGAAGGAAGAAACGAAGGACAACGGGATCGAAGGAAGAAACGAAGGATGACGGGGAGCGAAGGAAGAAACGAAGGACAACGGGATCGAAGGAAGAAACGAAGGATGACGGGAGCAAAGGAAGAAACGAAGGACAACGGGATCGAAGGAAGACACGAAGGAAGACGGGAGCAAAGGAAGAGACGAAGGAAGACGGGAGCAAAGGAAGAGACAAAGGAAGACGGGAGCAAAGGAAGAGACGAAGGAAGACAGGAGCGAAGGAAGAGACGAAGGAAGACGGGAGCAAAGGAAGAGACGAAGGAAGACAGGAGCGAAGGAAGAGACGAAGGAAGACAGGAGCGAAGGGAGAGACGAAGGAAGACAGGAGCGAAGGAAGAGACGAAGGAAGACGGGAGCAAAGGAAGAGACGAAGGAAGACAGGAGCGAAGGAAGAGACGAAGGAAGACAGGAGCGAAGGGAGAGACGAAGGAAGACAGGAGCGAAAGGAGAGACGAAGGAAGACAGGAGCGAAGGGAGAGACGAAGGAAGACGGGAGCAAAGGAAGAGACGAAAGAAGACAGGAGCGAAGGGAGAGACGAAGAAGACAGGAGCGAAGGAAGAGACGAAAGAAGACAGGAGCGAAGGAAGAGACGAAGGAAGACAGGAGCGAAGGGAGAGACGAAGGAAGAGACGAAGGAAGACAGGAGCGAAGGGAGAGACGAAGGAAGACAGGAGCGAAGGGAGAGACGAAGGAAGACAGGAGCGAAGGGAGAGACGAAGGAAGACAGGAGCGAAGGGAGAGACGAAGGAAGACAGGAGCGAAGGGAGAGACGAAGGAAGACAGGAGCGAAGGGAGAGACGAAGGAAGACAGGAGCGAAGGGAGAGACGAAGGAAGACGGAGCGAAGGGAGAGTCGAAGGAAGACGGGAGCGAAGGAGAAGACGAAGGAAGACTGGAGCGAAGGGATGAGACGAAGGAAGACAGGGAGCGAAGGAAGAGACGAAAGGAAGACAGGGAGCGAAAGGAGAGACGTAGGAAGACAGGAGCGAAGGAAGAGACGAAGGAAGACAGGGAGCTGAAGGAAGGAGACGGAAGGAAGACATGAGCGAAGGAAGAGACGAAGGGAAGACAGGAGTCGAAGGGAGAGACGAAGGAATACAGGAGAGAAGTAAGAGACGAAGGGTAAGGACGGGAGCAAAGGAAGAGACGAAGGTAGACAGGAGCCGAGGAAGAGACCGAAGGAAGACAGGAGCGAAGGGAGAGGAACCGAAGGAAGACAGGAGCGATAAGGAGAGACGAAGGAAGACAGGAGCGAAGGGAGAGACGAAGGAAGACGGGGACAGAAGAGACGAAAGAAGACATCAGGGCGAAGGGAGGAGACGAAGGAAGACAGAGCGAAGGAAGAGACGAAAGACAGAGCGAGGGAGGACCGAGGCAGACAGGCTCAAGGGAAGAGACGAAGGAAGACAGGAGCGAAGGAGAGACGAAGGAGGAGCGAGGGAGAGACGGGAGAGACTAAGGAAGACAGGAGCGAAGGGAGAGACGAAGGAAGACAGGAGCGAAGGGAGAGACGAAGGAAGACAGGAGCGAAGGGAGAGACGAAGGAAGACAGGAGCGAAGGGAGAGACGAAGGAAGACAGGAGCGAAGGGAGAGACGAAGGAAGACAGGAGCGAAGGGAGAGACGAAGGAAGACAGGAGCGAAGGAAGAGACGAAGGAAGACAGGAGCGAAGGAAGAGACGAAGGAAGACAGGAGCGAAGGAAGAGACGAAGGAAGACAGGAGCGAAGGGAGAGACGAAGGAAGACAGGAGCGAAGGAAGAGACGAAGGAAGACGGGAGCAAAGGAAGAGACGAAGGAAGACAGGAGCGAAGGAAGAGACGAAGGAAGACAGGAGCGAAGGGAGAGACGAAGGAAGACAGGAGCGAAAGGAGAGACTAAGGAAGACAGGAGCGAAGGGAGAGACGAAGGAAGACGGGAGCAAAGGAAGAGACGAAAGAAGACAGGAGCGAAGGGAGAGACGAAGGAAGACAGGAGCGAAGGAAGAGACGAAGAAGACAGGAAGCGAAGGGAGAGACGAAGGAAGACAGGAGCGAAGGAAGAGACGAAAGAAGGACAGGAGCGAAGGGAGAAGACGAAGAAGACAGGAGCGAAGGGAAGAGACGAAGGAAGACAGGAGCGAAGGGAGAGACGAAGGAAGACAGGAGCGAAGGGAGAGACGAAGGAAGACAGGAGCGAAGGGAGAGACGAAGGAAGACAGGAGCGAAGGACAGAGACGAAGGAAGACAGGAGCGAAGGGAAGAGACGAAGGAAGACAGGAGCGAAGGGAGAGACGAAGGAAGACAGGAGCGAAAGGAGAGACGAAGGAAGACAGGAGCGAAGGGAAGAGACGAAGGAAGACGGGAGCAAAGGAAGAGACGAAAGAAGACAGGAGCGAAGGGAGAGACGAAGGAAGACAGGAGCGAAGGAAGAGACGAAGGAAGACAGGAGCGAAGGAAGAGACGAGGCAAGGACAGGAGCGAAGGAAGAGACGAAGGAAGACGGGAGCAAGGAAGAGACAAAGGAAGACGGGAGCAAGGAAGAGACGAAGGAAGACAGGAGCGAAGGAAGAGACGAAGGAAGACGGGAGCAAAGGAAGAGACGAAGGAAGACAGGAGCGAAGGAAGAGACGAAGGAAGACAGGAGCGAAGGGAGAGACGAAGGAAGACAGGAGCGAAGGAAGAGACGAAGGAAGACGGGAGCAAAGGAAGAGACGAAGGAAGACAGGAGCGAAGGAAGAGACGAAGGAAGACAGGAGCGAAGGGGAGAGACGAAGGAAGACAGGAGCGAAAGGAGAGACGAAGGAAGACAGGAGCGAAGGGAGAGACGAAGGAAGACGGGAGCAAAGGAAGAGACGAAAGAAGACAGGAGCGAAGGGAGAGACGAAGGAAGACAGGAGCGAAGGAAGAGACGAAAGAAGACAGGAGCGAAGGAAGAGACGAAGGAAGACAGGAGCGAAGGGAGAGACGAAGGAAGAGACGAAGGAAGACAGGAGCGAAGGGAGAGACGAAGGAAGACAGGAGCGAAGGGAGAGACGAAGGAAGACAGGAGCGAAGGGAGAGACGAAGGAAGACAGGAGCGAAGGGAGAGACGAAGGAAGACAGGAGCGAAGGGAGAGACGAAGGAAGACAGGAGCGAAGGAAGAGACGAAAGAAGACAGGAGCGAAGGGAGAGACGAAGGAAGACAGGAGCGAAGGAAGAGACGAAGGAAGACAGGAGCGAAGGAAGAGACGAAGGAAGACAGGAGCGAAGGAAGAGACGAAGGAAGACAGGAGCGAAGGGAGAGACGAAGGAAGACGGGAGCGAAGGAAGAGACGAAGGAAGACGGGAGCAAAGGAAGAGACGAAGGAAGACAGGAGCGAAGGAAGAGACGAAGGAAGACAGGAGCGAAGGGAGAGACGAAGGAAGACAGGAGCGAAAGGAGAGACGAAGGAAGACAGGAGCGAAGGGAGAGACGAAGGAAGACGGGAGCAAAGGAAGAGACGAAAGAAGACAGGAGCGAAGGGAGAGACGAAGGAAGACAGGAGCGAAGGAAGAGACGAAAGAAGACAGGAGCGAAGGAAGAGACAAAGGGAAAAGACAGGAAGGAAGGGAGAGACGAAGGAAAGAGACGAAGGAAGACAGGAGCGAAGGGAGAGACGAAGGAAGACAGGAGCGAAGGGAGAGACGAAGGAAGACAGGAGCGAAGGGAGAGACGAAGGAAGACAGGAGCGAAGGGAGAGACGAAGGAAGACAGGAGCGAAGGGAGAGACGAAGGAAGACAGGAGCGAAGGAAGAGACGAAAGAAGACAGGAGCGAAGGGAGAGACGAAGGAAGACAGGAGCGAAGGAAGAGACGAAGGAAGACAGGAGCGAAGGAAGAGACGAAGGAAGACAGGAGCGAAGGAAGAGACGAAGGAAGACAGGAGCGAAGGGAGAGACGAAGGAAGACAGGAGCGAAGGAAGAGACGAAGGAAGACAGGAGCGAAGGAAGAGACGAAGGAAGACAGGAGCGAAGGGAGAGACGAAGGAAGACAGGAGCGAAAGGAGAGACTAAGGAAGACAGGAGCGAAGGGAGAGACGAAGGAAGACGGGAGCAAAGGAAGAGACGAAAGAAGACGGGAGCGAAGGAGAGAACGAAGGAAGACAGGAGCGAAGGAAGAGACGAAAGAAGACAGGAGCGAAGGGAGAGACGAAGGAAGACAGGAGCGAAGGAAGAGACGAAAGAAGACAGGAGCGAAGGAAGAGACGAAGGAAGACAGGAGCGAAGGAAGAGACGAAGGAAGACAGGAGCGAAGGGAGAGACGAAGGAAGAGACGAAGGAAGACAGGAGCGAAGGGAGAGACGAAGGAAGACAGGAGCGAAGGGAGAGACGAAGGAAGACAGGAGCGAAGGGAGAGACGAAGGAAGACAGGAGCGAAGGGAGAGACGAAGGAAGACAGGAGCGAAGGGAGAGACGAAGGAAGACAGGAGCGAAGGGAGAGACGAAGGAAGACAGGAGCGAAGGGAGAGACGAAGGAAGACAGGAGCGAAGGGAGAGACGAAGGAAGACAGGAGCGAAAGGAGAGACGAAGGAAGACAGGAGCGAAGGAGAGACGAAGGAAGACGGGAGCAAAGGAAGAGACGAAAGAAGACAGGAGCGAAGGGAGAGACGAAGGAAGACAGGAGCGAAGGGAGAGACGAAGGAAGACGGGAGCGAAGGAAGAGACGAAGGAAGACGGGAGCAAAGGAAGAGACGAAGGAAGACGGGAGCAAAGGAAGAGACAAAGGAAGACGGGAGCAAAGGAAGAGACGAAGGAAGACAGGAGCGAAGGAAGAGACGAAGGAAGACGGGAGCAAAGGAAGAGACGAAGGAAGACAGGAGCGAAGGAAGAGACGAAGGAAGACAGGAGCGAAGGGAGAGACGAAGGAAGACAGGAGCGAGGAAGAGACGAAGGAAGACGGAGCAAAGGAAGAGACGAAGGAAGACAGGAGCGAAGGAAGAGACGAAGGAAGACAGGAGCGAAGGGAGAGACGAAGGAAGACAGGAGCGAAAGGAGAGACGAAGGAAGACAGGAGCGAAGGGAGAGACGAAGGAAGACGGGAGCAAAGGAAGAGACGAAGAAGACAGGAGCGAAGGGAGAGACGAAGGAAGACAGGAGCGAAGGAAGAGACGAAAGAAGACAGGAGCGAAGGAAGAGACGAAGGAAGACAGGAGCGAAGGGAGAGACGAAGGAAGAGACGAAGGAAGACAGGAGCGAAGGGAGAGACGAAGGAAGACAGGAGCGAAGGGAGAGACGAAGGAAGACAGGAGCGAAGGGAGAGACGAAGGAAGACAGGAGCGAAGGGAGAGACGAAGGAAGACAGGAGCGAAGGGAGAGACGAAGGAAGACAGGAGCGAAGGAAGAGACGAAAGAAGACAGGAGCGAAGGGAGAGACGAAGGAAGACAGGAGCGAAGGAAGAGACGAAGGAAGACAGGAGCGAAGGAAGAGACGAAGGAAGACAGGAGCGAAGGGAGAGACGAAGGAAGACAGGAGCGAAGGGGAGAGACGAAGGAAGACGGGAGCGAAGGAAGAGACGAAGGAAGACGGGAGCAAAGGAAGAGACGAAGGAAGACAGGAGCGAAGGAAGAGACGAAGGAAGACAGGAGCGAAGGGAGAGACGAAGGAAGACAGGAGCGAAAGGAGAGACGAAGGAAGACAGGAGCGAAGGGAGAGACGAAGGAAGACGGGAGCAAAGGAAGAGACGAAAGAAGACAGGAGCGAAGGGAGAGACGAAGGAAGACAGGAGCGAAGGAAGAGACGAAAGAAGACAGGAGCGAAGGAAGAGACGAAGGAAGACAGGAAGGAAGGGAGAGACGAAGGAAGAGACGAAGGAAGACAGGAGCGAAGGGAGAGACGAAGGAAGACAGGAGCGAAGGGAGAGACGAAGGAAGACAGGAGCGAAGGGAGAGACGAAGGAAGACAGGAGCGAAGGGAGAGACGAAGGAAGACAGGAGCGAAGGGAGAGACGAAGGAAGACAGGAGCGAAGGAAGAGACGAAAGAAGACAGGAGCGAAGGGAGAGACGAAGGAAGACAGGAGCGAAGGAAGAGACGAAGGAAGACAGGAGCGAAGGAAGAGACGAAGGAAGACAGGAGCGAAGGAAGAGACGAAGGAAGACAGGAGCGAAGGGAGAGACGAAGGAAGACAGGAGCGAAGGAAGAGACGAAGGAAGACAGGAGCGAAGGAAGAGACGAAGGAAGACAGGAGCGAAGGGAGAGACGAAGGAAGACAGGAGCGAAAGGAGAGACTAAGGAAGACAGGAGCGAAGGGAGAGACGAAGGAAGACGGGAGCAAAGGAAGAGACGAAAGAAGACAGGAGCGAAGGGAGAGACGAAGGAAGACAGGAGCGAAGGAAGAGACGAAAGAAGACAGGAGCGAAGGGAGAGACGAAGGAAGACAGGAGCGAAGGAAGAGACGAAAGAAGACAGGAGCGAAGGAAGAGACGAAGGAAGACAGGAGCGAAGGAAGAGACGAAGGAAGACAGGAGCGAAGGGAGAGACGAAGGAAGAGACGAAGGAAGACAGGAGCGAAGGGAGAGACGAAGGAAGACAGGAGCGAAGGGAGAGACGAAGGAAGACAGGAGCGAAGGGAGAGACGAAGGAAGACAGGAGCGAAGGGAGAGACGAAGGAAGACAGGAGCGAAGGGAGAGACGAAGGAAGACAGGAGCGAAGGGAGAGACGAAGGAAGACAGGAGCGAAGGGAGAGACGAAGGAAGACAGGAGCGAAGGGAGAGACGAAGGAAGACAGGAGCGAAGGGAGAGACGAAGGAAGACAGGAGCGAAGGGAGAGACGAAGGAAGACAGGAGCGAAGGGAGAGACGAAGGAAGACGGGAGCAAAGGAAGAGACGAAAGAAGACAGGAGCGAAGGGAGAGACGAAGGACGACGGAAGCGAAGGAAGAGACGAAAGAAGACAGGAGCGAAGGAAGAGACAAAGGAAGAAAGAAAGGAAGAAATTAAGTAAGGAAGAAAGGAAAGAAAACAGAAGCGAAGGAAGAAACGAAGGACAACGGGATCGAAGGAAGAAACGAAGGATGACGGGAGCGAAGGAAGAAACGAAGGACAACGGGATCGAAGGAAGAAACGAAGGATGACGGGAGCAAAGGAAGAAACGAAGGACAACGGGATCGAAGGAAGACACGAAGGAAGACGGGAGCAAAGGAAGAGACGAAGGAAGACGGGAGCAAAGGAAGAGACAAAGGAAGACGGGAGCAAAGGAAGAGACGAAGGAAGACAGGAGCGAAGGAAGAGACGAAGGAAGACGGGAGCAAAGGAAGAGACGAAGGAAGACAGGAGCGAAGGAAGAGACGAAGGAAGACAGGAGCGAAGGGAGAGACGAAGGAAGACAGGAGCGAAGGAAGAGACGAAGGAAGACGGGAGCAAAGGAAGAGACGAAGGAAGACAGGAGCGAAGGAAAAGACGAAGGAAGACAGGAGCGAAGGGAGAGACGAAGGAAGACAGGAGCGAAAGGAGAGACGAAGGAAGACAGGAGCGAAGGGAGAGACGAAGGAAGACGGGAGCAAAGGAAGAGACGAAAGAAGACAGGAGCGAAGGGAGAGACGAAGGAAGACAGGAGCGAAGGAAGAGACGAAAGAAGACAGGAGCGAAGGAAGAGACGAAGGAAGACAGGAGCGAAGGGAGAGACGAAGGAAGAGACGAAGGAAGACAGGAGCGAAGGGAGAGACGAAGGAAGACAGGAGCGAAGGGAGAGACGAAGGAAGACAGGAGCGAAGGGAGAGACGAAGGAAGACAGGAGCGAAGGGAGAGACGAAGGAAGACAGGAGCGAAGGGAGAGACGAAGGAAGACAGGAGCGAAGGGAGAGACGAAGGAAGACAGGAGCGAAGGAAGAGACGAAAGAAGACAGGAGCGAAGGGAGAGACGAAGGAAGACAGGAGCGAAGGAAGAGACGAAGGAAGACAGGAGCGAAGGAAGAGACGAAGGAAGACAGGAGCGAAGGAAGAGACGAAGGAAGACAGGAGCGAAGGGAGAGACGAAGGAAGACGGGAGCGAAGGAAGAGACGAAGGAAGACGGGAGCAAAGGAAGAGACGAAGGAAGACAGGAGCGAAGGAAGAGACGAAGGAAGACAGGAGCGAAGGGAGAGACGAAGGAAGACAGGAGCGAAAGGAGAGACGAAGGAAGACAGGAGCGAAGGGAGAGACGAAGGAAGACGGGAGCAAAGGAAGAGACGAAAGAAGACAGGAGCGAAGGGAGAGACGAAGGAAGACAGGAGCGAAGGAAGAGACGAAAGAAGACAGGAGCGAAGGAAGAGACGAAGGAAGACAGGAGCGAAGGGAGAGACGAAGGAAGAGACGAAGGAAGACAGGAGCGAAGGGAGAGACGAAGGAAGACAGGAGCGAAGGGAGAGACGAAGGAAGACAGGAGCGAAGGGAGAGACGAAGGAAGACAGGAGCGAAGGGAGAGATGAAGGAAGACAGGAGCGAAGGAAGAGACGAAAGAAGACAGGAGCGAAGGGAGAGACGAAGGAAGACAGGAGCGAAGGAAGAGACGAAGGAAGACAGGAGCGAAGGAAGAGACGAAGGAAGACAGGAGCGAAGGAAGAGACGAAGGAAGACAGGAGCGAAGGGAGAGACGAAGGAAGACAGGAGCGAAGGAAGAGACGAAGGAAGACGGGAGCAAAGGAAGAGACGAAGGAAGACAGGAGCGAAGGAAGAGACGAAGGAAGACAGGAGCGAAGGGAGAGACGAAGGAAGACAGGAGCGAAAGGAGAGACTAAGGAAGACAGGAGCGAAGGGAGAGACGAAGGAAGACGGGAGCAAAGGAAGAGACGAAAGAAGACAGGAGCGAAGGGAGAGACGAAGGAAGACAGGAGCGAAGGAAGAGACGAAAGAAGACAGGAGCGAAGGGAGAGACGAAGGAAGACAGGAGCGAAGGAAGAGACGAAAGAAGACAGGAGCGAAGGAAGAGACGAAGGAAGACAGGAGCGAAGGGAGAGACGAAGGAAGAGACGAAGGAAGACAGGAGCGAAGGGAGAGACGAAGGAAGACAGGAGCGAAGGGAGAGACGAAGGAAGACAGGAGCGAAGGGAGAGACGAAGGAAGACAGGAGCGAAGGGAGAGACGAAGGAAGACAGGAGCGAAGGGAGAGACGAAGGAAGACAGGAGCGAAAGGAGAGACGAAGGAAGACAGGAGCGAAGGGAGAGACGAAGGAAGACGGGAGCAAAGGAAGAGACGAAAGAAGACAGGAGCGAAGGGAGAGACGAAGTAAGACAGGAGCGAAGGAAGAGACGAAAGAAGACAGGAGCGAAGGGAGAGACGAAGGAAGACAGGAGCGAAAGGAGAGACGAAGGAAGACAGGAGCGAAGGGAGAGACGAAGGAAGACGGGAGCAAAGGAAGAGACGAAAGAAGACAGGAGCGAAGGGAGAGACGAAGGAAGACAGGAGCGAAGGAAGAGACGAAAGAAGACAGGAGCGAAGGGAGAGACGAAGGAAGACAGGAGCGAAGGAAGAGACGAAAGAAGACAGGAGCGAAGGAAGAGACGAAGGAAGACAGGAGCGAAGGGAGAGACGAAGGAAGAGACGAAGGAAGACAGGAGCGAAGGGAGAGACGAAGGAAGACAGGAGCGAAGGGAGAGACGAAGGAAGACAGGAGCGAAGGGAGAGACGAAGGAAGACAGGAGCGAAGGAAGAGACGAAAGAAGACAGGAGCGAAGGGAGAGACGAAGGAAGACAGGAGCGAAGGAAGAGACGAAAGAAGACAGGAGCGAAGGAAGAGACGAAGGAAGACAGGAGCAAAAGAAGAGACGAAGGAAGACAGGAGCGAAGGAAGAGACGAAGGAAGATGGGAGCAAAGGAAGAGACGAAGGAAGAAACAAAGGAAAACAGGAGCGAAAGAAGACAGAAGGGAAGAAATCAAGTAAGTAAGGGAGAAACAAAGGGAAACAGTAGCGAAGGAAGGACAACTGGAGCAAAGGAGCAAAGGAACAAAGGAAGGGATGAAGGAGTAAAGTAAGGTACAAACAAAGGAATAAAGGAAAGAACGAAAAAGAAATGGCAACATTAAGAAAATTGGATAAAGGAAATCTAAGAGTCACGTGACACTGCATCCTCCATACCAAAGAGAAAACTAAACATCCAGCAGCAGAGCTCATTGACTGAAAAAAATAATAATTTAGGGAAGAATCCCTAAAACTGCCAAATGAAGGTTTTATTTATTTTATTTTTTTGCATTCCACTCAGTAGTCGTAGTACTTTCCTAACATGCTGCCTGGCCTCCTGTACCTGCGGAGTCAGCTGGGAGCTGTCGCCGCTGTACATCAGGATGTCACAGAGTGGTTGCTGCAGCCGCTGGTACACATAAGCAAACCTCACAACCTCCCTGGTGTTGGTCGAAGCGAATGAGAGGAAAGACTGGATGCCCAAAGAATTGGTCTCTTCATCAGCCGTTATCAGCAGCACACAGTATCTGAAGGAACCAGAGGGCATTTAGAACAAACCTTAAAGGAGAAAAGAAAGACATAAACATTTGTCTTCCTTACTTCCTGCGTCTGTGAAACTGTTTGACGGGACAGAGCTCATCAAAGAGCCTCTGATTGACGAGCCGTGGTGCGAGGAGGAACTTGTTGTTTGACATGAACTCGTCGATTATTTGTTTCTTCATTCCTTTAGCCTGCAGGAAAAAAAAAAACAATAGCATTCATACATGTCAGGAAGTAAACGTTTTTTTTTTTCAAATACCTGTATGATATCGGCAGGCTTGTCCGTGTTCTCCTTAAAGACCAGCATGGTTGGAGCGTAAGTGTTGATGTTGAACCGTTTCTGCAGCTCGGACGTCTCTGCCAGGCCCTGGTCAACGTAACCAAACTGCAGGTAGTCCTTGTACGCAAACGCTGCTAGCTGTGAAAGATACAAACACAATTTAATGGCGCACGTTTTTGCATTTGGGACATCGTGCATTGCAGATTATTAAAGTCGTAGGGAAATGGCTGTTCCAACCGTTGCATTTCCGAATTCTCCCGAGTGGTGGCTGACTTTCCACAAGTTAATAAAGTGAATGTGATTGGTCGTTTATCAAGAGGGCGGGATTGTTGTGGTGGAAGGTTCGTAAGGAAGTTTGGTTGTGGCCGGTTTCTCTGAAGCATCTTGCTAACCAGTTAGCGATTTAGTGCTAGTAAGTTCCCAATGGGAATCTCCAAGTAGCACTAAATTGGTGATTTAGAAACGACACTGACAAGGAACGCTATGGACAGAGGAAACATGCAAGAGGAGAGTTTAGTGTCGGAGGTCGTGGATGAGTCTCCTCCGTCATACATTTTTTATTTAGAGGAGGAAAATGGGGACGAAGATGTTGTGGAAGAGGGCGCCAGGGCGGCAGAAGCTTGGTTTGGTGTAGAAGCCTTACAGCCGTACATGTTCGAGCCCTTGCCTCGCAACACTACCAGTTCTGTTAGCTCTACGCCTCAATGGTAAAAAAATTATTCTTATTTCTGATTTCAACCCTTGCTTATATTAGCTGCGACATATGAATCAAGATGCTATGACCAAAAATGTTTTATTGACAGATTATTGACCGAATTTAGGTGTACAGGCTGACGTATAACTAACTGGCCTGCATAAGATAACGAAAAAAACCCACAGATTTAAAGACAGAATTTTTTTTTTTTATTGAAATTTTCTCACATTTGGGACAATATCGTCTGATAAAGAGTACATTTATATACATGTTAAAGCCAGAATGATTTGACATTTAAATATGATTTCCCTACGACTTTAAAAAACGTATTAGAACCTACTTTGTATAGCAGAGGGACACTCGGAACCTGGTCAAACAGAAGCACATGTGGTTTGTTTAGAGCATGCCAGCTGTTTAAGAACTGCTGCTCATTTTTGTCAGTGATCTAAAAGTAAAGAGAACATCAAACTGTGATTTTATTTCCTTTTGTTAAATTCTGCTCTTTAGGCACTGATATTTACCCTCTCTACAAGTCTCTGAGGCAATAGGTCTTCAACGAACTGCCTCAGATGCTCCTTTGCTACGGCGTAATGGAAAAACGTCACCTTTCCACTGATAACACCCAGAATAGACGGGGTGCGATGAGCACCGAGGTGATTGGCTAACCGCCTCTCGTAGCCAACATCCACCACGCCGATCCCGACGCCTGCAAAAACACAAAAGCACATTGTTATCTCTGAACCGCCCCAAAGGTATTCTACATATCTGGGAGTCACATTTCCCCACCTAGACCCTCCATCTCCTGCACCACTTCCTTCCAGACAGGCTCGATATGGATGCAGCTGAAGCACCAGTCGGAGGTGATCTTTATCAGGTACGGCCTCCTGTAGCTGTCTGGGACAACCTCGCCGATGTACTGGTTGAAGTGCAGCGTGTACTTGCTGTCTGTGAAGTCCCTCTGGTTCTTGGTGTTGAATGGGAAGTTGAAGAAGGACTCGTCAGGGTAAAAGCTGTCCTGGGGAGGGCCGTATCGGCCGCCGCCGTACGCCTGGGTGTCGTCAGTCTGGCCGTAACGGTCATAGTTGGCACGTTTGTCTTCGCTGGACAGGATCTAGACCAAGCAAATATTAGCTTAGTAATCATGTGAGAGTAAACCATATCTTATTAGGACATTATTAGAAATTGTTCTATACAAGATGAGTAATGGGAATGTTCATTTGTTCTTTCTGACCTAATGGACTTCCTGTAGATGGACATTGACATGTGTGCATTTCACATCAGTCCACGCACAACCCGACTGACAGACGGCCATGTTATATTGTTCAGTAGAATAAATCTACAAAATGAGAGAAGTCGTTGGCCTCTGTCTTCTTACGCATCACCAGCAGCACCACTTTGCTGATAAAACTCAACAACTGATCTCGTAATTACGAGATATATATATTTGGTTATGATTACTTGAGCCAGTAATGTAGCATCTTTCCGAAAACTGGTTTTCCGGATTACTTCTTAAAAATATCTGCATCTGTTCCACTGAACAACTCTCTGTGCTGAGGTCTGTCCTAATATGCCTTGGAGCCCCGCTCCTGTTTTCCACTTCATCAATAAAGTACGCAGCTATAACCCTAGGATTACTACTTGCATGCAGCCTTATGACCATACGCGAAAATCCGTCAACAGCTCCATTAATACAGATTCCGTATGGTTTAAGTTTTTCATATGAATCGACATGCCCTGGTCATTTAAAAAAAATCTGAAGCCTCAGCTGCAATCCTTGAAAATCTAGGATTTTAAAAAGGTACCAGGGGAAAAGTTCTTTGGGACACCACTAAGTCAGTTGGAATGCATCTCAGATGCAATAATTTATAGCCATAGAGCATCCTGTGCTGGTTTAATGGCTCCTGCAGGAGCAGTGCAACTTCCAGCAAGTCAGAGTAGAGTGTTTTTTTTTTTTGCCTAAGCAATTCTAAGGACTTACTGTACAATGCTGACAAACTAAAACTAATTCTATCCAAATCCGGGAAACTCAGTATTTCCCAGTGTTGCATACCTAAAAGGAAAATAAAAGCATATTAAATCTGACAACCCACTCATTGTTCACATTTCATGTAGCGTAGCTCGGCAATGAATGTCCTTCCTTATCTCCTAAATATGACATATCTAATTAATATATAATTATGAGATCTTATCTCATAATTCTGAGACAGGGTATTATAATATTGAGATCAGTATCTCGTAATTATGAGATCTTTTAATCATAATTACAAGATAAAATTTTATAATTACGAAACACCAATCTCGTAATTATGAGATAAGCTGTCAGATTGTTTTTCCTTTGGTGAATGCAATACGCTTCCGTAGTTCTGTTTGTTCAATCCTAAAAACGATCAAAATTCATCATTTGAGGCCTCGAATAGTTATAATCTACTGAATCATTCAGGTATAAAAAAGTCCCCTGGACTAGAATGCGTTAATATTTTCCCACACTTTGAACCATGCGATTTATAAGAAGGTGTGGCTTTTCTGTGGATTTTTCCAAACCAACAGAGGACAGAAGTCAGAATTGGAAATCAAAGGAGGGGATAATTTTCATTTAGCACAAGCACGTGCTAGCTGCAGGCACGATGGAGAACAAATGTCCAGAATTCACACATTTTGACATTTATTTGCCACATTAAAGCTGCCGGACCAACAAAGAAACTGGGTTCAACTCCTTCAGAGCTAAAATAAAGAGCCTGTCACTACCCAGAAGCACGATCCGTCCTGTGCATGCGTGAACAGATATACGTCCCAGTGTCCATAAAGAATTTAATTATGGTAGTAAAATCACTTATTTCTATCCTTGACTAACTAAAGAATGCTAATACACATTTTAAAAAAATGTTTTATGCCTTTTGTGAGACAATTTTAATGATTTTTACATTTTATTCATTAAACTGCTTCTCTGACGTCATCATCGGACATTCTCAGAGTATTTATTAAACCCTGTTTATCTGCATTTTAGTTGTTTCTTTCTTTAGATTACGCACTATGTACCATAATGTTAAAACAAAACAAAACCATAAAACTCAAAAAGGACTAGATTTATGTTTAAATCCAAATCTGAAAAAGTTAGCCTCTGGAAGTAGCGTAGGATCCCATTTCCGGTGCAGATCGGGCAGAGACGACTGATAAAACATAAAGAATTTTAAGGCATTTATTTTTTCAGGAAATACATTTTTAACCTTTAACATTTTAGTACGTTTACCATTTTTGGGGAGGGAAAATGGTCATTTATAGCCTGACGTAGTCCTACTCAATTCTAGTCAGAATATGAGTCTGATACTGCTCCATAGAGCTGTGATTATGGGGCGTGTTTTGAACGAACCAGGAAAAAAAATGCCTCTGCACTCAATTGGATAGACCTACAACCAATAAGAGCAACGGAGTGTGTGACGTATGTTAAGCAACGCATAGTTGTTGTCAACAAAAATCAAAGCGTGCAGTTGCACGCCTAGAGTAAGAAGATGAGACTTGATCGCGTTTCTCTGTTCCTCTTTTAAAATTAAATTGCTGTCTATATCTTCTAGAACAGACCTAATAGCAGAATCTACTCACCTCAACTCTCCGGCGGCAGCCATTGTTGTTGTCACCCAAGCGCGCTTTGGTCACATGGTTGATTACGTTACTGTTGATCATCTGTCCATCATCGTATAAAGCCCGCCCTGACAATTTGATTGGATCGCCTGACAGTGGGCGATAATACTCGCGCTACTATGGAGCAGAGCCAGACCGAACTTCCCGACCTCAGTTCGGAATGGCACCCAGGCTAGGTCATTTAGGTCTTTTTAACAAAATAAAATCGAGGGTGAACCGGATGTATATCTGGATGCGCAAATGAGCTGATGGTGCATGCGCAGGACGGACATGCTTCCAGCACAGACCGGGTAGTGACAGAGCCGTCACGTCTTTCTGTAGAAGCTGTTGTTGCTGTGAGCCAACAAGCTAACAGGAGCTAGCATCCTTCTTCATCCCTATTCCAGGGGCTATATGTAGAGCTCCCCCTACAGGTTTGGTGGGGGAGGGACTATATATCCTGACAGGAGAACTGTCCTAATTAGATAAACTGCTTGGGAAAACATTAGTTTTTACATCTAACAGGCAGATATGAATAGGGTTTGACAAACTCATACATCGTCAATAAAAAAGAATCCTAACAATAACATCCTGAAAGTTGACTTAACAATATAAAGGTGATGAGCTAAAAGTGTTTAAATTGTATCACTGAATTGTTACATCTAATAAAAAGTGTAATAGATTCATACATATGTTACAGTAATTGTAAATTATATTTTTCCTGATTTTGTGAGGCCTTCTCTGAAGGTGTGATCTGATATTGATATCTGATATATGCGATCTCTGATATTGTTACGGTCTTGGTTCTGTTAAGTTTTCTTTGAGTTTTTAAGTTTCATGTGGATTCATGTTTTCCATTATTTTCAAGTTTTATTGGTTTAATTCCTATTTTGTTGTGTTTTCTGGATGTATTTGAGTTCTTATGCTTTTCTTTGTTGCCCTCTGCTGCCCTCTTGTGTTGGTTTCCTTTTCCTTAGCTCTTTCTCTCGAAGCCTCAGTTCACACCTGCTCCCAATCAGCTCGTTAGTCCTCCCTTTGTTCTGTCAACCTTAAATACTCTCCCTGTGCAGTTCCTCAGTGCTGGTTCCTCGTCTCTCCTCATCTCTCCCTGGCTCCTCGTGCTTGTTTTCCTCTGGTGTCTCCATGGCTCAAACCACAACCTAAGCTGACAGATATATACCACCCAACCAGCCACTAGATGGAGACTTCACATACTTTCAAAGCTCAAATGTAGAACAATGCTTCCTCAAAGACCTTCTTTAGGTATCTGCCAGATTTCTCCTTTCGCGAATTCCATAAGGCAAAAACATAAAACATGTTTCTTTTTGCTCTTCACTTGTCTCTCTTAATGCTTGTTGGTGTTTTTTAATGCACACACTGCACAGCATGAATGATATTGAGCTAGGAAAATTAGCTGGAGTTCATGAATGATGCTGAAGGGGATCCAAAAAGCCTAAAGAACCACTGAACGTTGGGCTTATTGGAAGAAAAAGAAAATAAAGAAGGAATATAGACCAACCTCATAAGATTTAATGATCTTGATAAACATGTCCTCGGCACCTGGATCTTTGTTTTTGTCAGGATGCCTTAAGAAAGACAAGCCCATTAGTTAGGAACAGAAAGGAAGGTAGAGAAATTGAAAAAGTATTAGATAAAGAAAATCACCATTCTTTAGCCAGACGCTTGTAGACCTTCTTGATCTCTGCCTGGCTTGCCCGCCTGGTTACCCCTAATATTTTGTACGGATCCATTTCAGAGCCTCCGTGGCTTAATCCTGGCAGTAGGACACAGAGGACCACCAGAAGCATCACAGCCAGATATGGAGACATGTTTGACCCCCACATCCGTCGCCCTAAACACATCAGACAACAAAACCACAAATAAAACTAAATAACATATTAACTCATTCCACAAAAGTAAAATAAAACAATCCACTGGACTTTGTTTCCAAGTGTGAAGACGTTTCACCTCCCATCCAGGAAGCTTTTTCAGTTAAAAATGTCAGAAATAGTGTAGAGTTCAAAGCTTTACAGAGTGGAACGAAGTAAAGTCTTGTTAATGCTTAGTTTAACCGGAAGAACAGGAAGAACGTTTCCGCCACTTAGGAATGGGGAGTCCTTTGTTAGGCTAACAACCCAAACAACTCCCCATTCCTAAGGAGCGGACCTTTTCTTCCGGTTCAATTTGCATGTTTCTAAAGCTTGGCATACACTGTACGATTTTTTGTCCTTTTCAGGCCGATTTTCCAGTCATGCGAGAATTTTTAGATCAAGCCAACTTTCAGCCTGATCGTGCATCGTGTAGTACAGTGTTTTTAAACCCTTGGATGTTTCCAGACTATCACACACCTGATATCAATTAATAGCAAATTAACATTTTATTTTATTTTTTTTTACTTCAATTATTTGAATCAGGTGTGTTGAAGCAGGGAAACATCTAAAACATGCAGGGCAGTGTGCCTTAAGGACCAGGGTTGAAAAAACTGGTGTAGTATACAGGGGGAAACGAGGGACCATCAGCCTCTCACGTCCACCTCTCCATATGGAATCATAAGGTCTGGAGCAAATAAAACTTTTGAATGCGTGAGGTCGCATCCGAGTGTCGGGCAGAGCAGGGTGAGAACATGCATCGCGAGCTGTGAACTTTTAAATCCTGTGGTCTCGTCGTACAGTTTGAGCTGTAGCTGCCTTCAGCGATTAAATATATCGCGCAGTGTATGCCCGGCTAAAGCCGAAGCAAGGCTTACTTTCTTCCACTCTATAAAGGTTTGAACTCAACGCTATTTCTGACATTTCTAACTGAAAAAGCTTCCTGGATGGGAAGCGAAACGTCTTCACTCTTGAAAACAAAGTCCAGTGGATTGTTTTTTAACTCTCTTAGAATGACTATGACCTGGATGGCTGATCATCTTCACCATCATAACATATAAATCTTTTAAATGCTTAAAATCATTGTTTCCCAAATCTGTAAAGCCAATCGCCGCCCCGTCATCTCACCTTCACAAAAACCCTTCTCAGAGACACAAACCAGATAACATTCCCACACAATCAAATCAAACAGCAACCCATTTCAGATTTTAAGACAGGATTTTTTTTTTATTGAAATTTTCTGATAAAGAGTACATTTATATACATGTTTAAGCCAGAATGATTTCACATTTAAACATGACTTCCCTACGACTTTAAATAACATGCTGCTTTCACTTTCATCTCTGATGTTGCTGCTATTTTCAAATATCGATTACTGTAAAAATGTCCATAGCTGTATATTGGTTATTTATTCTCCAGGTGAACAGTTTTTTATATATTCTTAACAGAACAGTATTTTACTGTTTATCTTTTAACTCTTCAATAGTATATTATTCGTTTACACATTTCTTAGGTCCACATTTGTGTCACCATTTTTTTCTATAATCTTTTTGCTGCTCTAAACACCAGAATTCCCCCATTTTGGGAAAATAAAGGGATTTTCTATTCTAAGAAGGTTAGATACCTTCATGTGAATATTTCCCAGTAAAGGATAACCTAATGGGAGTGTCAGCTTTGTCACAGAATTATCATTGTCACCATATTTGTATCTCACATCACAGCTCAGTCTGTAACATAAACAATCACAGGATCCATTAGGATAACCTGCAGTGCAGCGGCTTACAGGAATAGTAAAAGCATCAGCAGACTGTGTTTATTCTGCTTCTCCTAATATGTTTAGGCTGCAGCCTCAATGAAATCCTTGCAGAGAAACGCATCAATGCTTTATGTCTGTTCAGGGTTATTTACCACAGGGGCTGCAGCTTCCCCAGCTTGCTTCAGTCACCTCGGGTCCATGCAGTCAGCCGTGACAGCGCCACATATTCAGGGTACACTGGGATCCTCTGCAGCTCCTCGCATCAATGTGAACCCACCGCGCGCTGTTAAAGGGCTAAACGTGCGGCGCGTGTTCCGCAGCATCCTAACGTAGCACCGGAGCTGGCTAACCTGCTACAGAGCAGAGAAAGGCCACGAGGGGGCGCTATTTCTAGAAGGTCGCTACGGGAAATTGAGTACTCCAACAAAAACACAGGCGTCACCGCGTCCGCCATATTGTGAGTGGCAAACCTGATTGATAGGGTTGGTTCCCCCAGATAAAACATAGACGGGATACAAGACAGATGATGTTTACCATATTTTTCAAGAACCATTTGATATAAAATTCATTTTTAATAAATCTAACACCCTAACAGTCAGTAGGTAAGGTCCTAACATCAGTAGTAAGGTGATAATGGTTATCAATTATGTGTGCTAAAACCCGTTTTGGTTAGTTAAAAACATCTATTTTCCTTACAACTACTGATAATCTAATTTTTTTTAAATCGTTTGCATTAAACTCCAAGTGAGGTCCAAATATGGGAAAAAAAAATAAGTTATGCTTCCTTGCTCCCTTCCGGACACACCCAGATCTGCTTATTTTATTTTATTCTATTATTATTTTTTTTTTTTAGAAATATTTGTGATTATAACAATTTTACTAATAAAAAAATAAATGACTTCATTCCCTTTCTCTCACTAGAGATCCGCTTCATTGTTTTTTTTTTGTTTTGTTTTGTTTTGTTTGTTTGTTTTGAATATTTGTGATTATAACAGTTTTATAAATAAAAATGAAATAAAATAAAGGACTTTGTGTCCTTTCTCTCACTAGAAAGCCGCTTCCATTCCAATCTCCCTCCTTTCTCTTGGTTTTCAGAGTGTTTCCTTTCACCGCCCGGCTACCGTTATTAGGTCCCACCCTCTTCAAGCATTGTCCCCTTACGTTACCGCACGCTGGTTACTAAAACGGGACACGCCGTGACGAAAATGAAACGCACACCGTTGTTCTTCCTCCTTTGACCAATCAGAGACGTCGATGATGTAAACACGGAAGCAGCTGGTGAAACAGAAAATATGAGCAAACGCCTTACCTGCAGAGTAACAGGTTTCACTTTACAGAAAGGAATTTCATAGTTTGGCTTTGAAACGATAAATACATAATAAGAGACGTTTTTTTCTGTATCCTATTTAACTACCTGGATATTAGATTGCTGAGTGAAGAATGGAAGAACAACACAGAAAGATTCTTCGGCAAAACAGGATCATCTTAGTTCGAGATCTGGATCCTTCCAGCCTTTATGACGCCCTTTTTCAAAAGGGTGTTTTCACCCAGGGGATGATTGATGAGATAAAGGTAAGATATAACTGTATAGATGTCCTTCTGTGATTGACTTAATGTGTTCAGGACAACTATGTTTATAATCAGGGCTCTGGAGGCAAGCAGAACCAGGCCAGACAGCTGGTGATTGACTTAGAAACCAGAGGAAGTCGAGCCTTTCCGCTCTTCCTGGACTGCCTTCGTGAATCAGGTCAGCAGGATCTGCTGGAGGTCTTACTAAATGGTTCTCCAGCAGCTCCCCTTCAGCCTGCAGCACCTTCAGCTCACCACCCTGTTGTGAAACCTCTGCCAATCAGTGAGATGAAACCAGTAGTGTTCTCACCATTACGTCTTCCTTCAATCATGGGACACTCTACTCACTTCTTCCTTTGTTTTACAGAATCTCCAATTGAGGTTAAAAAAATAGATATTGTCCCCATCTGTCCTGTGGAGATTCCCAGTAAGTCTCCCAGTCCAGGTAAGCGCACACATTAAGATCCACCACTGCTAAAAAGTTTGGGATCATTTGAAAATTTATCTATTTATTTATTTTTTTTTTTTAAGGATTAAACAAAAAATTTTCCTGTAATCAGAATCAAGTTTAGTTTAAAGTAGGTTTGAACTTACAAGGACTTTGATTTGGTGTTGAAGATGCAGACAAACTAGATATGTATACAGAATCTATACCTATATACAATATAAAACATAAAATATAAAGTACATAGCTATATACTATATACACCATGGGTGTGCAAAATAATCATCATGACGATGCATCGCGATTCTAATTTTTGTGATCTACCGCATCGATTCTTGACGTCAAGTATCGATTCTTTATTGTAGTGACTATTTGTACAAAACTAAAATTCACAATTAAAAAAACTTGAGACTTAAAGGTGATCAAAGCAAAAGATGAATTCAACTCAAACAGCCACCTGATGCACCGTGGATTCTGGTTTACGCAGTCCAAAAAGATAAAAAAAACGGTCAAAATCTAGTTCTTTGCTTGTTTTATTTCTCCGTTCAGACAAACAGGATTCTTCTATTGCTCTCACTCTGATTCCTGCACCTGTTCTTTGTTTGATTGGCTGGAAACTGAGAACTGCGACTGGTAAAAAAAAAAAAAAAACATATGACCAAATGACCATCAACCTGCATAATGAGCTACCTAAGACCTCCCTATTTATCCTCTGAAACACCCACATCCCAAGCTAAAATTAATTAACTAATTAAGTGAATAACTAAACAAATAATTTTCTAAATAACAAATCAAATGAAATAATCCAAATTCTAAGATTTAACTAAAAATGGAGAAATAGCTCCTACATTGATTTTAAAAAACTGAATAAATAAAACCCATGAAAGGTTGGTACACATCAGCCAAAAACAGATGGAGTACAAGAAGTCGAAGTCGGAAAAAAGACCGATTAACCTTTCCTTGTAGTTGTCCATTGTAGTTGTTCGTCGGTTTTTAAAAATGGCGCACCCCGAATCGAGAAGAACGACGACACAGACAGCCGGAAAGGCAAACCAAGGACCAATCACAGCTGCTGTCTGTCTGCGCACTTCCGCTTTAGCTCTGCGCTGGTTTGCAACCGTCCAACTCGTAGTCAGGATTTTCTTTAAGTGAACGCTGACTGTTGCAGAACCTCAGTGTGGGGGGGCGTTTTCACGCACAGAGACGGATTTGACGGTTCAGAAGCATAAATTGGCTTTTATACCTCGGTGCGGCTTATATATGTACATTTCCAGTTAAATAAGAATAAATAATAGTGGGCGGCGGCTTATGGTGAGGTGCTCTTTGTAGTCCGGAAAATACTGTAATTAAAAAGAATAAAAATGAAAGAGGATAAGCAGTGGATACTGTAATACTATTAATAATCCATCCATTTATTGTAAATAAATTTTGCACTTTCGCTTATGTACCTGTAAATTAGCAAATCATAGACTTAGAACATTTTCAGCTGATCCAAAATTCTTGAGCTTTAATACTTTTGCATTTCAATACCTAACACATGGATATATCCATATAATTAATACTGCAGCACCTGAGAAGGATTACTTTAAACCAAGACCTGAAGGCAGAACACGTCGGGATAGTCTTCAGGTAATGAGCAGTTCATCATCACAAATGTTCTCCTTCTGCTTGTTCTCTGGGTAAATCATATCATTTACAGTGACGTTGTTATTTTGTTCTATTCTCTCATCTATCAGTGCTATAAAATGGATTCCAACCCATGCGGTTACTGCCTCATCATAAACAACGTGGAGTTTGAACTGGATTCTCGGCTCAGCCATCGCAAAGGCTCGAACGTCGACTGTGAGAAGCTGGAGAGACGATTCAAATCCATGAACTTTACCGTGGAAGTCAAGACCAACCTGAGACAGAGAGTGAGTTTGTTCTTCTGCTCCTGTTTCTGATACACGAAGGAGCCGCCGCTAACTCTCCTCCTCGTTTCAGCAAATTAAACATGAACTGTCAGCGTTGTCTCGAATGGATCACTCTTCGTACGACTGCTGTGTGGTCATCATGCTCTCCCATGGGACCGAGGTCAGTCTGCCCGTTTTCTGTCTCCTCCTAAACCAATTAGGCTGCAAATAGTACCATTCCAAGCAAATCTTAATAGAAACACACTGCAAAAATTGGAATCTAAATGATTAGTTTTTTTTAACTGAGGAGGAAAGTGAGGGCCATTTATCGCCAGATTTTGGGGAACAACCTCCTTCCCTCAGTTAGAGCGTTGAAGATGGGTGGAGGCTGGGTTTTCCAACATGTCAATGACCTGAAGCGCACAGCCAGAATAACCAAGGAGTGGCTCTGGAAGAAGCATATCTAGGTTCTGGCGTCTCCAGACCTAAACCCAATAGAGATGCTATGGAGGGAGCTCAAACTCTGTTTTTTTCTCAGCGGCAGCCCAGAAAACTGACTGATCTAGAGGAGATCTGTGTGGAGGAATGGGCCAAAATCCCTCCTGCAGTGTGTGCAACCCTGGTGAAAAACTACAGGAAAGATAGAACCTCTGTAATTGCAAACAAAGGCTACTGTACCAAATATTAACATTGATTTTCTCAGGTGTTCAAATATGTATTTGCAGCCAGATGATACAAATAAACAGAAAATCATACATTGTGATTTCTGGATCTCTTTCGCAGTGGACATGCACCTACTGTACGATGACATTTTCAGACCCCTCCATGATTTCTAAGTGGGAGAACTTGCAAAGTAGCAGGGTGTTCAAATACTTACCGGTATTCTCCTGACTGTAAAGGCTGCTTCACAGGCCAAGATTTTAACATGTTTTGGATGATTCCCAAATGCAAGAGACCCCCCAAAAAAACAAGGATAAAACACTTGAATTTCAAAGAATATAAGTATAAATCATAAACTTTTTTGCCCACAGTTTGTAAAATATTTAAGAGGACTGATCAGAGTCCTTTAAGAAATCAGCAGGATTATCTCACCATCTGCTGGTTTCTAAATACAGCGGACAGGTAAGGACGTCTGTTCTGATTTTTTTATCTGCAGGTGACTCACAAGCGTTTCCCTGGCGCCGTGTACGGCGTAGACGGACAGCACATCACAGTTCAGAACATCACAAACTACCTCAAAGGCGAGAACTGCCCTTCTTTGCAAGGGAAACCCAAACTGTTCTTCATCCAAGCTTGTGGAGGAGGTACAGCAGTCAACAACGAACCAAGAGTTCATTTGATGTAAAGTCGGAAGTCAGAATGTAGTTTTCTTTCATGTCTTAAAGATGAGAAAGACATAGGATTTGAGATTTCTCCTGAGGAAGCCTCCCTGTCCGTCGGCGGGGAGGATGATGAGACGGATGCCATCCCGACGTCGTCCAGCAGCGACTCTTTGACTGATGAGGTAGACGCCAGAGTGACGCTGCCGAGCCCCAGCGACATCCTGGTGTGCTACTCTACTTTCCCAGGTAATTCTTAGTTTAAAGTCGCATGATAACGGCCTGATTTTTGTCTTGTTTAAGCCCCTGCCACACCTTGACGATTCAGCAACGTTATGCCTGACGTCCCAGAATCTCCTAAACGCTGGCATACTCTGAACTTTCTATGTATTTTATCAATATTAGGCGTATACCTAGAGGATTCATAACGAGTCCAGACCTTATGTCCAACGACAGCCTAACTTATGCAGGACGCACAGCAGTGGAAATGTCACAAACCAGTGTCCTGAGGGGGGCAGCCATGTCTTTGATTGCGGTATTAACCAAGCTTCCGTTTACCGCCCGCTAAAAAAAAAAAAAGAAATAAAGAAAAAATGTTTGCAGTCGCAGAAGATTTAGCGTCATGTCTGCTAGGAAACGCCTTTCTAAATTTTTCTTTTTCTTTTTTGGCAACCTCTCATTACAAAGCAAAAATGCAGGCAATCCTTCCGCATTGATAACGAAAGCAAATGATTCAGTCAATTCTTTAAATCCTCTTTTCTCATCTTCCCTTTTTCTCTTTGGGATCCATGGTCCCAGACACACCTGCAGCTTCTTTTGCCTGGCAACGCGCCGCGCTGGGTGGAAGATATGACCACTGATCTCTATGTCTATGACGCAAATTGTTGTTTAAATTTATTAATTATACAAATGTTTACAGCATTGGAAAACATAATTAATTTTTGTTTGACCCCCTGCACACCATATAAAAAAAAAATAAAAATTCATAAATTTTTAAAAAAGCTCTAGGGGGCGCTAAAGAGCTGCGGGTTGCCGACCCCCGGCCTCGGCAGATGGTCGTTCACACTGAGCCTGGTTCTGCTGGAGGTTTCTTCCTGTTAAAAGGGAGTTTTTCCTCTCCACTGTCGCTACAAGCATGCTTAGTGTGAGGGATTACCTTCGAGTCAATGAGTCAATATAATCAACTGGTTTTCCTTAGATAGAAAACTTTGAATCAATCTGACTCTATGATCTGGTGAACTGTAAAGTGCCTTGAGATGACATGTGTTGTGAATCGGCGCTATAGAAATAAACTGAACTGAAATGAATGAAAAACTGACCCATAACTTATCCAACATACAGCAGCGTTTTGGCCAGATTTCCGTACGTCAGGCATACGCTGGTCTAAATGGTCATTGTGTGACAGGAGCTTTAGCAGCTTTTTGACGATGACAGGTTACGTCGCCTGGAGAGACGCTCAGGCAGGATCTTGGTACATCGAAACACTGGATCGCATCCTGGAGGAGAATGCAGCCACTGATGACTTGGTCACCATGCTGATGATGGTGAGTTCCTCAGCTCTACCGTTGGCTTCTATCAACACCTTTCTTAATATTCTCCAATTATTTACGGCTTGTTTTTTAGGTCAACAATGAGGTTGCCCAAAACTCTGCAAAAGGCCTTTACAAGCAGATGCCTGGAAATTTCAACTTCCTACGAAAGCTTCTCTACTTTCAAACCTCGGCATAGAGGAAGACTCTTCATCTTCACCACATGTTTTGGTTCTTTACTGTAGAATACATGTTTTTTGGAAGATGTGGGTATTTTTTAAATCATATTTGCACTTGTTGTATGAAAATAACGTCTTATTGTGGATGTTTTTTTAAATGTTGCTTAAATGGAATTTCTTTGCATGATTCATCAATAATTCTGCTAAGAATGTGAATGAATGCTGTAGAAGTTATAGCTTCTTTTGTGGAGAAAAAAAGTACAATAAATGACTCCAAGATTGATCATTGCAAGTTAGGGTTAAGAACTCGTGTTTAATTTCTGTTTATTAATAAAAAAAAAAGCAGAAAATCTATTTCCAGTTCCTTTAGGTCTGGTTATGGAGCTGAAAGAATCCTATTATTAGTGTGAAAGAAGATCAATCTGAAAAAAAAAGGAATAGAAAAGACAAAACATCTTTAGAAGATTTGAAGAACAGTTTTATCCTTATTGAGGTTATTTCTGCTCTGGATTCTCATGTTTCTTTATTGTATTCAGATGTTTTGAACTCATGGATACATGTTTTTTAAGTTTCTCTCTGGACAGCATTACTTTTTATGTATATGAAAAAGATTTTTTAAAACTTTTTTCAAGTTGTAAGAATCAAAACTTTATAAGGTTTTTAAGAATTTGTTTTTAATCTAGTATCAAACTGCCTCTGAGGAAAGTCCTATTTGTTTAAGACTCTTATCTGGCTTTTGTATCTGCTAAAATGTGATTTTTAATATTTCTTGTATTTGTTTTTAGGGTTTTGGGATATTTTGTAATAAAAATGTAACTGTTGATTGCAGGAAATCAAATATCCTGTTTTCTTTTTTTTGACTACTAACCACTGCAGACCAGTGATTCCCAAACAGGGGTATTGGTACCCCTGCACTGGAAAAACGATCTGAAAATAAGTAAAAATGTCTTAAATTAAATGTATTTACCCTTAATTTAAGTAGGTGAATGAGATAGTTTGCCAATGGGATGAGTATTTTCACTCTTAGAATAAGATCATTAAATAATATGCACTTAAAACAAAACAATCTTTTTTATTATTATTTTAAATGTAAGTAGTCTTGTTCCATTTACATATCTCACTTTCCATCTCAATTTAAGAGAAAACACTAAGAAAAAAATAATTTTTTGCAGTGTAGTGGTCCGCCAACACTGGAAAATATCGAAATCTAAACGAGGCTTTTTTTTCTTAAAGTGCATTTGTTCTTAAATTAAGAAGGTAATAAAACACTTTGCCAATGGAACAAGACGATTAACATTTAAAATAAGAAAAAATAATTTCATTGTCTGATTTCGAGTGCATATTATTTATCTCTTTTCAAGAGTAGAAATACTCATTTTATTGGCAAATCATCTTGTTTACCTACTTAAATTAATGGTAAATACACTTAATTTAAGACATTTTTACTTATTTCTTGATTGTTTTTGCAGTGAATTCATTGCAGGGGGTACGTGAAAACATTTAATCCTTCCTTCCTTCCTTCCTTCCTTCCTAGTAACCTCCTCCTCCCAGTAAAATGTATGTTTATTATGTATGGAGTGAAGGTGAACACTGATCGCTCAGTTCATAGGTCAGTATCGGTAGCCAATCCTGTAACTCAGTAGCCATAAAGCAGCCCTCAGCCTTGAAAAGGATGGTAACTCCTGGTTTAAACTAACCCAACACAATAAATGACAAATATTAAATCAAATTTGACTTTATAATTTGTTTTGCTTGTTTTTATGTTGTCAGTGTTGGTGGGATTCCTTTTGCAGCTTCATCATAACCTGTTCATCGCTCTAGTCAAATTTTTTCTATTTCTTCAGACCTTTTGCTGACATCACATCCTATATAGACAGTAGTAGACTCCTCCTCCACAGTTGCAGCATTTAATTGGTACATCTTTTGCATGTTTTTCATATCCACGCTGTGTACCACATTGTTGATCACCAAACTTCTGACATTTAAACCTCTCAGTGGTGGAGGATTTATACGGTTCACATTGGAGCTCATGTGCCCACGGACATTTATTCTGCAAATGCTCCTCTTCCAATGTGATCAGTGCACACAAACTTTCACATCTTCCTCCTTTTCTTGTTTTTAACCACTTTTACTTTAAAACCACTTACATTTTCTAGAATTCCCACCAAGCCATCACAGAGCAGATTATAAAACACACAGGTGGACTCTAGTCATTATCAGGCAACTGCACACAGACGAAAAGGGGATGAATACTTTTTTCACACTGTGAAAAGAAAAAAAATAGTTAAAATCACATAATTTTCTTCCCCTTTTTCACAATTGTACACCACTTAATGTTGGGCTAAATTTAAATATATTAATGTTTATGTTTGTAGTGAAATAATCCAAGTCAACCACTGTGTAGTCTGTATAATCTTCACTTATTGACGTGGTCAGTACAGTTCTGCAGTGCAAGTGCAGTAATGTGCAAATGCTGATTTCTTTATATCCCAAGGGATAAAGTCTAAGTCTGTAATTTGAAAAAATTAGTTATGGGTAGGACAATATTTATGATAAGATTATACTTAGGATTATGCACCATCTAAACGTACCAACAAGTCCACATTTCAAATCCTCAAACAAAAACTAGTCTAGACTGCATTCAAATCAAGAGCCCCCAGAAAAAAAATGAAAATAACCACACAGCGTTATAAAGATATGAAAACATGTCAAAGCTTTATTTATTTGTATTGTTTCTGCCTGATATGGCAAAGGGTCATAAGGTTTAGTGAACGTTTACCTTTTCACATACAGATTAGTTTCATCAGGTGATTTTTTTTTGTGTTTCATATTAAAAACTCCTTTGAAAAGTGGATTTTATATCCAGTTTGTGTGACACAGATGTAAAAATGGAAGAAATCTGCAAAAGGGTATGTTCTATTTTACAGCACGGCTGTGTAATTTTATTTCTGACTCTCTAATTAAACTCATTCCTCTTTTAACTTAACCGCAAATGATTTTTAACAGCCTCCACTTCCAACGTAAACAGAACTATTAGTATTATCCACACATGATTTCTGTTCAACGAGCCTCCTGGGGAAATCTCTGCAGCTCCCTCTGAATTACTCCCCTCGCTCCACTTGTCCTTTACCAGCTTCCATATGAACTCCAGCCTTGTTTATTTAACCACACATCTGTAAAATGCAAACTTCCCCACAAAGGACATTTGGGAAAACAGTCAAAGCCTAAATAAATCACCACAGGAGACACAGAGGTAGTTTAAAAATAATTATTATTTATGGTACAACATCCTGCAATATTTTTTTTTCTTTATTAACGCAAAATTTAACAGGAAAACAAAAGAAATATTCTCTTACAGGTCCAACATGTTTGTCCTTATAGCATCAATACATTTCCAATAAAAATGCCGTTGCACTGAAACACATTCAATATATACACAATAACAAAGATTGGTGTAAATCTTAGGTTTAGGCTTGATTAAAACCAAGAATACTGCGCTAATAAAGAAGCTTTGAATACCCTTGAAGCTAAATCTAAATAGAAAATTTTTTCAGGAATTAACCATTGAAATAGAAACAATGTTGACTGCTGCATTTTTTCATCTCTTTTTTTAAACTAATTAATTAAAGAGGCACTCAATTCCTTCAAGCATGTCCCTTCTAAAAGTTTTGTTAACCTTTTCCTTCACTAGCGGCTGCTTGTCCTGCAGGTGGCGGTAAAGTAGTGGAAGACCACATCATAATAACTAACTGTACAATGAGATTGTGTTCAAGATGCACATCAGAGAACCACTTCTCATGCTAACACCTTTTAGCAACACAAGCTGATAAAAATGCACCTTTCTGCATTTTTTACATTCAATTACTGAAGAAAGATCTTTACTAATCTTTTAGAGCACTATAAGGGATTTATTTCCTGCAGCTAGCCAGGTATTTGATGTTTGTGGCAGCCATTTTGGATTTTTAAACCTTTCATTTTCCTTTCTTCCTTTCAATTTGGACCAAATTGATACCAAATCATATGGAAGAGGATTACGGCAACTGAACAAATTAAAATGGTTAACAAATTTTTACATTTTATTTCAGTATAATATGAGGAAAAAGTCAGAATTCTGACTTTAATCTGAGAATTCTGACTTTAATCTCAGAATTCTGACTTTTTTCTCAGAATCTGAGAATGCATTCAGAATCAATCAATCAGAATTTTGAGAAAAAAGTCAGAATTCTGAGAAAAACGTCAGAATTCTGAGATTAATCTCAAATTCTGACTTTTTTTCTCAGAATCTAAGAATAAATTCTGAGATTGAAATCAGAATTTTGAGAAAAAAGTCGGAATTCTGAGAAAAATTTCAGAATCCTGAGATTAATCTCAAATTCTGACTTTTTTCTCAGAATCCAAGAATAAATTCTGAGATTGAAATCAGAATTTTGAGAAAAAAGTCGGAATTCTGAGAAAAATGTCAGAATTCTGAGATTAATCTCAAATTCTGACTTTTTTTCTCAGAATCTAAGAATAAATTCTGAGATTGAAATCAGAATTTTGAGAAAAAAAGTCAGAATTCTAAGATTAAAGTCTGTATTCTGAAGAAAAAAATCAGAATTCTTACTTTTTCCCATATTAAACTGAAATAATATTTAAAAATCAGACAACTTTAATTTTTTCAGTGGCCCTAATCCTCTTCTGTAGAATCAAAACGTAGGGCAGGATAAAAAAAAAAAAAAAAAAAAAAAAAAAAAGGAGTAAAGACACATTCCTTTGCTTTAGTTGGAACGTACAAAAACAGCAATACTAAAACTTAAAAGTTTGGACATTTCAAAGACTTTTTGAATGTAGGCGAGAGCCTATTTTAGACCTAGCATGCTAATTTTTAGCCCTTTGGATCACACACATTAAATAGGCAAAGTTACAGTAAAAATTCACCTGCCAACATTTTAAGGAGCTATTTTCCTGATATTATTGCCATTTTTAACCAAAATACGTGTTAAAATTCATGGCTAAAAGGCTGACAGCTAGGAGCTTTAAGCTAGCAGAACAGTTTTGCTGACTTGGCATGAGGGTTTTCTGTGCTGCCTTTATTGTCAAATATATTTTGAGCATTACAAAAACAAAAAAGTGTTTAATTGTGAATTTTGAGAAAAATAACAAAACGTTTGAGACAGTGAAAGAATTTCAGTCTGTATGCTAAGCTAGCTTGTAGCTAGCCCTTTACTGTACAACGGTGAAGGCTGAGAAGTACATAAATGGAAATATATTTTTTAACAGCGTACATGAGTCAGCGACCGCTAAAATATAACTTTCTGAAATGTTTAGTTTTTCTTTTTTATCACGGTTTTGTTTAACATATATATTCTGATCAAATACCTCTTTTTTGCCAATGTTCTGTCCTAATCTAGCAAGATAGATAATAACCAATTAGAATGTGTTTACAAAAAGGTTGGTTTTGTATCCAAATTTGTCTGCACTGGATGAAATGAAATTAAATAAAAATTTCAAAGTCAGTAAAGGTTATGATTTGGGATAAAATGCTGAAAATGTTATTAATTATCTTAACGTCACGTGATGCAACAGAACCATCCCTCCTCCTCGGATTCTTTCATTCATTGTAAACATTTACAGTAAACTTCAATTTTTCCAGATCTTCTCACTCATCTTTTACAACAAATGTTCCTTAAAAAAAAAAAATCTAAACCATAATATACAAACCACATTCATAACAAACGCCTTGCCTATCTGCAAATAAAGATTATATGACAGTGAACAGAGTGTCAAACTCTCCACAAATACAGTAATGTGACACAAAATAACACAAAACCAGACGATACAACAGTTTATATGAAGCTGAATCGATGCTTTAAAGTAAATAAAGCTGAGAAATGTTGGCTTTAGTGTGGTTATACAGAGCACCAAAGATAACCTCCCCAGCTTCTCTGAACCAGGAGATTTAAATACAAAAGAACACAGAAGTGAATGACAGTCAAAGTCTTTGGCGACAGAGTGTAGAACAACGTAAAATACGTAATGAGACTTTTAATTGTACAGTACTTGTTTAAGGCACAAAGTGTTTGAGTTCTTCGTCATTGTCTTGGAAATGGTATGCCCTCTCAGAGTCGCTCCCCTCTTCAAGCGGATCTTGTCGCTGTTATTGTTAAAAAAAATCCCTTATTGTTTGCTTAGAAGCACCTTCAGGGTTGTCAGTTGGTGATTTGGAGCTGGAATAGATCATTTAACCCTGACTTGTTGCAGTGGTTGCAGGTGAACAGTCAGTGGCTTTTAATACCTAGATTTATGCTTAACTTACTGTCTGCAGCAGCTTCATATTTAGCTCCATCAAAGAAAAGTCAAGATAGATGCGCAAGTTACCATCCTTCAGTATGTGTTTAACATGAAAGCATGAGGTCTGCTTTTTGGACTGAATGTTACAGCTTTATCCTCAGTAATGTCCGTATCCCATTGATATTCCTAAACCCATTCCCATTCCCAGGCCCAGGCTCTCTCTCAGTCCTCTCAGCTGCTCCTCTCCCAGACGAATCTTGTCCTCGAGTTGCCTCTGCTCCACCAGCAAGGCAGCCTTCATCTTCACAAAGTGGCTTAAGGGGAAAGAAAAAAAAGAGAGTACAGAGGAAAAGGTGTAACTCCAGGATAGTTTCTGCTCCGTGTTGATAGCGAGGTGAATTCCTGCTCACCTGTAGTCTCTGTGCTGCTCCGGGCTGAGGCAGCGGGCCAGAACCCGGCTGACGGCCTGCTCTCTGCGATCCACGTGGTCCTTCAAGTCCTGAGCCTCGGACAGCTGCCTCATGAGCTGACGCTTCTTTTCCAGCAGGGGGAGCTATAGGGCAGACACAGGATGGAGAGATTAGACTCCTTTCAATTGAAATTGGTTTTCCTTTTCCTCCTCCTCCTCCTCACCCGGTCCTGGTGCTCCGTCTCGGGATCCAGCGTGTCCAGCGTGGTCTCCACTCTGAGCAGCCTCCCAGACAGAGACAGCATCAGGCTGACCACCTTGTCCAGGTCGCCGATGAACATGCGGTACTTGTCCACCTCATTGGGCTTGCACACCGCCACCACCATGTTCTCCACCTGAAGGGTTTCAGAAGCAGGCAGAGGGAACATATAGAGATCAGGGATAAAGTCCTATAAGGAGGATCCAGAACCTGGACACTGAAAGATGTAGATCAGGGGTAACCAATTAAAAATCAGCAGGGTCTGAATAAAGAAAATCATCAACCAGTAAAGGTCTGGAGACATTTTTAATTATAATCTGTTACTTTCAACAGAATTTAACACTGAAATAAAATGAGGTTTTTATGCATCCATGTCAATCGTTCAGTTTGGTATAAAGACAATTTCCTGATTCACCTATTTTATAAAACACCTGAACTGACCTGTTATTCAACTTAACCTTCAACCTTATTTAGGGAACCTTGTTTCTTTTTTTCTTTGATTAAAAGCCAAATCCTGATTTCTAAGTAAAAAATAACTCTTATTTAATCTAGTGATTAAACAGTAGTTCACCTCGTCTCCCAGCTGTGCGTTGGCCCTGATGTCCTCCTGCAGGCCCCTCTGAGCCTCCCTCAGCACTCCCAGCTTCTTACGGAGGCTCTCCATCAGCTGCTTCTGCACAACACAGAAACAAAGCTTTCAACTCACAACCGGAAAACAGACGGCAGCCCTTCGTCATCGCTGGTAACTCTGCTAAAAACCTCACTCACTCCAAAACCATTTGAACTGCTCCAGGGATTAAAGCGAAGAAAAATCCTGAGCCTGAACTTTTTCAACACAGTCAAGAAACTCTCTCTCAGTCTTTTTTTTAAATAAGCATTTTAAATGCCACAATAATCACACTTAATGAATTATAATGCCAATTAAGGCCTTATTTTAAAAATTTATAATTTAATGACTTTTAAACCCTGTGACATGTGTTGTGAATTGGCACTATATAAATAAAACTAAATTGTATTGAATTTTAAATCAACATCTAGCCCACAGGTCTTTCACGACAGGATAGCAGCCTCTGGTGGTTTGAGGAGGTACTACAGGGGGAACGGCTTCATCACAAATAAATCATCAAAAGTAACATCAAATAAAGTCAGTATTTAGGGGGGAAAAGTTAAATGTAACCTCTAAACAGGTACCTAAAGTTTGCGTTAAATTCTTGATTTACTTTGTTGTATTTTTAAGAGGAAATTAGTTCTGCAGGGTTTATACAGGAATGAGTAACTCTAATTTAATGCTTTTTAACGTTGTTTTAATGCTCTTAGAAATAATTTTAATGCCATCAACAAGTACCCATGACTCTCATATACACATACATACATACATACATATATATATATATATATATATATATATATATATATATATATATATATATATATATATATATATATATATATATATATATATATATATATATATATATATATATATATATATATATTTTAATAACACTGCAAAATCCTCCGTTATCATTACCGTCGACAGGCTGCAGCCATGTCTAGAATTCCTCGTTTTCCAGCCACTTTAGTTGAAATCTGCATTTTCCCAGTTCTCTAGCTTTTTCTCCGCCTCGTGCTTCTTTTACAAACATACGGTGTTCCGATCAACTGGAAACAGTTCCACGCAAACACACGGAACCAGTTATATCTAATATATTTTATTAAAATTGTTTTTTATTTATTTCAAACAAAGCATTTTAAATGCCACGATAATCACATTTAATGAATTTTAATGCCAATTAAAACCGTCATTTAAAAAATAATTTAATGAATTTTAATGATTTTTAATGACCTGCGGCAACCCTGTCCTAAAATCTGACACTTCCTCATCTAGATGGTTGAAACTATTTGGTTGGAGTCAGTAAAACCTCACAGAACACATGCTGTAGGGATGGACCCGATCCACATGAGGTTGGGTTCCTGCGTCTACCTTGTAGGTGAGCTCGTCCTCCTGGAGCTTCTCTCCGCGGTCGGTGAAGTCCTTCATCTGGGACAGAATCTGAGCCTTGGCTGCTGATGTGTGGTAATAAGACGAACAGCTGGAGCTCGCCCCAGACTGCCTGAAGCGAGAAGAACCAGCAGAGGAAACGGTTCATGGATGAATGATAATAAATGGAGCTGCTGACGTCAGGTGGGGGTGGAGTTACCTGTCCAGGCTGTCGGTGTTGTGCTCCGCAGACGGGCAGCCTCCCCTCCAGCTTTCCGTCTCCGACTCTCCCTCCCCGCTGGGCGGGAAAAGCTCCAGCTCCTCCTCCTCCTCTTCCAGCGAGCCGCTCCCATCCAGAGCTTCGGCTGACGGCGAGTCTCCCGGATCAGGCAGCGTGTCGATATCCGTCTCCAGGACTGTGACAGGTTGAGCGAAGCATGGCAGCTCGCTGCTGATGGGCAGCTCCTCCACGGGCAGCTCCTGGAAATCATCAATGTCTGTTTCCATGGGAACCTCCAGCTCTGCGTCCAGGCTGTGGGCGGGGCTCTGGCTCGGGCTCAGCGTGGCTTCGGTTCCAGACTCGGGGGGGTTCTGCCTCTGGTCAGCCTGGAAGCCTCTGCTTATAAACACCTGCTGCTGCTGATCTGCTTGGCTGTAGTGAGCGTCAGCAGGACGACAATTTTCTGAGCTGGGGGAAGGCGCGGCGGCTCTCTCCCAGTAGGCCTCAGGTCTGACGCCAGGCTGTGATTCGGGATCCAGACTGTGGCTCACATCCATTCCAGATGAACTGGGAGAGAAATGACATTTCAGAAACCGCCTCGCTGCTTTAAATCGATGGTTTATTACATGTTAATTAACTATCAATGTAAATCAGCTGCTTTAAATCGATGGTTTATTACATGTTAATTAACTATCAATGTAAATCAGCTGCTTTAAATTGATAGTTAATTAAATGTTAATTAACTATCAATGTAAATCAGCTGCTTTAAATTGATAGATAATTAAATGTTAATTAACTATCAATGTAAATCAGCTGCTTTAAATTGATAGATAATTAAATGTTAATTAACTATCAATGTAAATCAGCTGCTTTAAATTGATAGATAATTAAATGTTAATTAACTATCAATGTAAATCAGCTGCTTTAAATAGATGGAGAATATATTACAGCTAAAACGCTTTAACAAAAGGTCATGATGTCGCCTCACCTGCTCACTGGGCTGTCAGCTGGTGGACAAGCTGCAGGCCCCGCCCCTACCTCATCCTCCCTCTCATCATGGGGCGGGGCCACTGGCCTGAAGCCCTTCCTGGACAGCATGGGGCTGGGCGGAGCTGTGCTCTGATTGGACGGCTGGGATAGGGTTGAGGTTTGGATTCGGCTGCAGCTGCACTGAAAACAGCTCTCTGCTTCCTGCCTCTCCGGGGGCAGGCTGTAGGACCTCTGCCGCGACGTATCGGGCGGGGGGGCGTAGGAGAGGGAGTGAGCCGAGTGGCGTCCATCCGTGCTGAGGGAGGGAGGGGCAGCGAACGGCGAGGACGCCAGCAGGGCGTGGTGGGAGGCCCGTCGGCTGTGGAACTGCTCCCATTTGGGCGGTGGTGGTCTGGGCGGAGGAGGCGTTTTCTTCTTCCTCTGCCTGGCGGCGCTGGTCGGGTCTCCGCCCTCCTCCATCTTGCTCAGGGTCTGGCTCACGGAGCCGTAAATAGAGGGCGACCAGCGGTGGCTGCTCTCGAAGCGCAGGTCGTTTTCAGACATGGCTCGTCCTCGGAGGTAAAGGGGAGCCGGCGGGGGGGCGGCGGTGCAGCCGTCTCGGTCATCGCTGCGACTGGCGGGCCGTCTGGAGTCCCACTGCGCCTGATGAAGGGGATGCTGCTGCTGATGGACGCTCTGCGGCGGCCTGGACTCTCGTCTCCAGCTAGAGTAGTCTCTGAGTGGATGGAAAGCCGTAAGACATAAATCAAAAAACAAAGCAGAGTTTATGGTGGATGGGTCACATCCATCTTTAGAAAAACAGATCAAAGTGAGACAGTTTAGATACAGAGCATCCATGGAGTCTGAAGTTGATGAAAATCTCAGCCTTTTTCCATTGGTTTACGACGAGAAGAGGGGAGAAAAACGAATGAGACTAACTGTTTTTACATCATCATAAATATTGTTCTGAATGACGCACATGCATCAAAGTTGGCAAAATCAAAGTCGAGGGACGTCTGACGCTCACAGTGAAACATTTCTTTGAATAACTTATAGGGTTTTTGCTCAGCACTCGTTTGTTTGGAGGGCTTTTTTGACATCCGAAAACTCGGCGTTAACATGAATCTTGAAATGCTCTGCCTGTTAGGTAGGGTTTGAGCTTGATGGAACGCTTAAACAAAAACAGGAAATATGGATATATTTGTTATACGTTAATGTTGTATAGCTTGTCTTGAAGGACTGGTGTGAAAACATAAAATTTGCTGCAAAGACAAAATAAAAAATTACAGTAAAAGCTCAAACAATGGCTTCCTTTCTGGATTCCCAGGTCACTTTAGGTCAGAGATGAGCGGAGGCCTCACATACCCTACATGCCTTTCTCCTCCCGTCTATTACATGTTTATATACATCCAAATACTGTGCATTTCACTGTGGTCACACTTTGGGAATGGATGATTGCCCCCCCCACACTTAGAGCTCATTAGACCTAAATCACAGCCAGCCGTGACTAAGTGGGCTTTCCGCCTGCCGATAGACCACCCCGCCTAGTGACCCTGGAGGGTTATTGAAGCAGGTGAGTGTCTTGAACGCTGCCTTCCGACAAAAAGCGAAAAGTAAGAGATTCATGTTTGATGAGTAAACGTGATGAAAGTAGTTCAAATTGAGAAACTCACCTCTCTGTCAGGCTGTACTTCCTGCCAAGCTTGGTCGTTTCCTGTTGCGGAGAGTGAAACATCTGCAAAGAGATTGGATGAGGTTATTAACATGAAGAATAAAAAAAAGGATCTGTACAGTGGATACAGTGGGTCGGAGCAGCTGAAGGGAAGTGGGTGTGCTCCTCCACCCTGCAATATTCTTGGGCGGAAACAAAGCTGATTAGGGTGGAGGCCTTTTCTGCTACATTAAGGCACTTTCTTCCTTCTATTGTTGTTTGCCACATTCTTTTTTTTATCTTTCTATCAGGTACAACTGAACCCAAACGCTTGTTTGCGCACCACTTAACTATTTGTCAACATTTGTGTGTAAATTTAGTCTAGTCTCAGTTCCAGCATTTTTTCCCATCACCTTAAACTTATTCCAACTCGTCTAATAAGGAATTACACAAACCAGGTGATGATTGGAAATGAGGTATTTTCAGCCGGATCAAGGAGTCAGAGACTAACGAGGAGCCAGTGGAAGTAGAGAAGAAATTAATTTAGACAACTTGTTGAGACCTGCTCACCGTTTATTCAAGCTGAGAGAGAGTAAGACTTTCAGGGGATAACAGGAAGGCTCTATTTATTGCAGCTAAATTTATTTGTTTTATACTGTTGGATTTTAAATTATTTGTATTACGGATTATGCTGGATCAGGAAACATTGTCTGCCCTATCTGACAACTGAAGCTTAAGCTAGGAATACACAGTGCAATTTTTTGCCCTTTTTCGGGCCGACTTTACAGTTGTGCGAGAATTATTCTATCGGGCCGACTTTCAGCCTGATCGTGTGTCGTGTAGTGTAAAGGGGGTAATGAGGGGCAATAAGCCTCTCACGACCACCTCCTGATCAGGAATCGGGGTGCGAGTGAAATCTAACTCTTTCTGTAAAATTGACAGACCGTAGTAGCCACATTTGCTCAGCCATGTCTTTGTCCAAATAAGTTGTCGCCTTTTCTTTTTAGGGCTTTCAGGACAAAATTGCACAAATTACCAAAGCAGCAAGTTTCGCTTTAGTGAGCTTCATATTCCTCTTCTACTCATTTGGCTTCCGGATAGACGAGTCTTATCTCATCTAACTGCAGAGCTGAGTCCGACCCGGATTTTAGACATACAGTGTGAGCAGGTAGATTGCATCAGATAGTCGGGTCGCACAGTGTGAGAACATGCATCGTGAGCTGTAAACTCACACTGTACGATGAAAGGGTTTTGTCGTACAGTGTGAGCTGTAGCTGCATGCAACCATTGAAAGAAATCGCTGTGTACGCCCGGCTTCAGTGCTTTTCAAGTGAAAAAACCCCAGATTTGCTGTTTACAGTTAGCATTACATGCTTTCCCCCCATCCATTAGCAATATTTTTTCTTCTTTATTCATAGAATCAGTACTTGCTAAACAATTTTTCATTGAGCTGATTTTCACCAACATATCTAAAGCCCAACAGGGGTAACAGATCAGTTTCTAGAATTTGTCCTTTACTGCACACTAAACTGTTGATATTCCTATAATTTTTGTTACAATCATAGTTTTAAAGAATTCAAAGAGATGGTTATTAGCAAACTAATTCAGATCGTCCTATGAGATGCGACTGAACACACTGCTACAAGCATGTTGTTTCAAACCAGAGGAGAAAGAGGGCTTAACAAACTTACTGCCCTCTCATGTTTTAGAGGTGAATGTCTCCTTTAGATCCCATCAGGGTGGGGAGGCTGCACAAAAACACAGTAATGGAACAGATCCTGCTTTTCTCAGAACACCCAGATGGTATTTTTCTTGGCATGATAGGAGAAGACTTTTATATATTCAGCCACCTGCTTTCAGCAGCGCATAATGTCCTAGAAATAGAGCAAAGTAACCACTGCAAAATAAATACGCCCCCTTTTAAAAACGGCTCGGCGAACCTTCTCCATTTAAACGGAACAATAAGGGAAATTTCATTATTTTAGATTAAAGGATATATTTCAATTGTGGGTTTTAGAGTAACTTAAACAAGGCATCTGGAAATGTTTGGTGGGTTCTGTGTAAAAACTTAAATTTAAAATCCTACCTGAAGAAGAGATCATACAAACAAAATCAGCTCTTTTTGGCTGAATTTCTACAGAAAAACAAAGAATTTACCTTTAGTTTCGCAGTAAAGACATTAAAATATATATCTTTAAATTTTGAAAAACAAATAAATAAACGAAGTTAAAGGTGTCCTGCTGTTTTTCTTGCTATTATAATTTCAAATCTACTGTATGATTAATTTTATCTTGCATTTATTGTTTATATTAAGTCTCTCTATAGCAGAGATAACCAATTAAAAATCAGCGGGGTCCGAACAAAGAAAATCATCAACTAGTAAATAACACTGAAATAAAATTAGGCGTATAATCATCCATGTTATACATTGATTTTTTTATATAAAAAAATATGGACAGTAGTCCACACTTTCTTTCTCTTTTTCTCATCATCTTCTCCTTCTTTCTCATCGCCAGGCTTACCACAGGTTTGCCTGTTGTGTCTAAAAGTAGCAGCAGCAGCAACCCAGACTGACAGCAGCTCATTGGCTAATCTGTATCACATGTAGCCTAGTCCCGGACACGCGGGAGGGTTTACCATATTAACAGGAGAGGCGGCTAAAGTGTAGTTTGGTTCTGTCGTCGGACAACATGCAGTAATTCATGAATGTTTTAAATCAGGTTAGGTCAAGATTAGCCAGCAGGTGGGTTTGGATCCAAACCGCGGTCTGCTAATAAGTGAGCTCTGCTCTAAAGTAAGGAATACCAGAAACATACTGTGATGCTCTTTACACTCATTCAGCCTCTATTGGCATTCAACCAAATTGTCATTCATGTACTTTACTGTATTTTTATTGTATGTTTTTGAAATGGAAAAAAACTGAATATTGACATAAACAAATAAGATTAACTGCAGCCACTTTTATTAAAAAAAAACAACCCACAAACAATTTCAATATGCAGCAGATTCAGTGTCTGACCACTTTAACGTTGTGGTTTGGTCTGGGGAGAAATAAAGATAAAGTTTTCACTTTAATAGATAATACATTCCTGATAGAATGATGTTCATAAACATGAGTTTGTGTCTGCAAAGGGACAAGTCCGGCACATCTGTTCCCATTAAGAATACCACACGTAGTAAGTGGTAGATTTCACCACTCAAGGTTATCACTGTGGCATCAGAGCCCCGAGCTTTGATTTAAAAAGCACCCTGGGATGCAGGAGTGCAGGGTTCAACATCCCCCCCAAGGCTTAAGCATAGCAAAGTCCCTCTGAACAACAAAACCTGGTCCGCTTGGCTGAAATATTTGCTGATCTTAAGATGTGTTGAGTCCCAAAACAAATGTCAGTTTGGATTAGTCTGTGTCAACCGATAATGATACTTAGAGGATGTATTTCAGGGGAATTGTAAAGGTTCGACCCTGCTCTCCAGGGATTCGAATCAATTTGCGGTGAGGCTGTAACCCAACACTGCTATTATCACCAGAACCATAGAGCAATGTCGTTGCTCAATCTACCCTCAATTCCATGAAATATTTCAAAGATCCGTCCAACTTTCTATGAGATCTTCAGACCTTGACCACAGCCAGGATGTGAGGTTCAGCTTCAGACCAACCATTCAACCACGGAGGACTTGGACAGAGCAACAATTTAACTCAAGATCCAAAAGCGGCCGCTAGATCCTTTTAGATGCTGGTTGACAAAATAGAGTTAGTTTTTAGTCTTTCGGGGGTCAGACTTTTTTTCTCCTCACTGAAGAGCTTTAGTTACGTTTAGTTCTAGAAATATTCAATATTACCTAAAAGGATAAGGGGCCACTGAAAAAATAAAAAAAGTGAACTGATTTTTACATTTTATTTCAGTATAATATGAGAAAAAAGTCAGAATTCTGACTTTTTTTTGTTATTACTGGATAGTCACAAACTATCCATTAATGGGTTTTTAATTGGAACGTGTTTTAAAAGTGAAAGATTAATAGAAAAATACTGACAGCACGTCATCTAAACTGTGCTACGTCACGCTAAACACAACACTTGTAGGTTATTACTGTGATAAGAATGTTAACAGGATCTACAGATTAAGAGGTTTTTAAAACAAAGAAGCAAAACTATGTCAGAAGCTGTTCACAAGAAGACTACCTTCTAATGAGGCAGATCAACTGATCATACAGGTAGGAAAGCGGTCTGAAACAGGACTTAATGTTGGAAACATTTGGTCAGAAAGAGACAAAAAGAAGACTGACCCTAGCAGATAACAGAAAGGCTGTTTGAAATCCCTCTGTTTGATATCAATAAACGTTCATACCAGCAGTTATGTCAGATTTCAAATATTTGCACCTTTAATGATTGTGTAATGTAAATCTGGTTATGTCTACAATGATGAAACTCCTCCTACCTCTGTGGGGGTGTAGCTCCTTGTGTTGTATCCCTGATGGAAAGCCTCTTGGTTCTCTGGCTGCATATGATTTCTGACGAGATGAAAAGCTGAATGCGGGACTTGGTTTTGACAATGAGAAAATGTCTGTTGTCCGGACCAGTTGTAGAACTGGTCCTTATACTGGAAGTTTCCTTGTTCTCTGATGCTAGGGCTACTGTAACAGTCCGGATGTGAGGGGAACTGTTGATTTTCCATCCTTTCCTTCTCAGCCGCTTTTGTCCTTTCCAGTTCCCTCTCTCGTTCTCTCTCCCACTGCCTCATCCTTTCCTCTCGCTGAATCTCTCTCAGCTTTGCCCGCTCCATTTCTAATTCTCTTTCTTGCCTTTCTAGCTCCTGCTGCCTCTCTATCTCCCTAAACCTCACCTCCCTCTCCCTCAGTTGTTCCCTCGCTATCTCTTTCGGTCTCTTCCTGAAGGCACTCACAGACTGCCTTCTGGATTCTACTGTGTTTGGAAAATGGACACCTTCCTGCTGTACTCCTCCCTGGTAGGAGTATCTCATTTGGGTTGAATTGTTGCTGATCTCCCCTCTCTGTTGATCTAATTGCCTATCCTGATGGTTCTGCCTGTGACTGATCCTCTTTGAGGCGTTTGACACAGGCATACCTTTGGAAGTCTCTTCAAAAAACTTCATTCTATCTGCAAACGGAAGTATATCCGACTCTTCGGATCGAGAGCTAGAAGAGGAGCGGCTATAGGAGGAGCTTGAGGAGGAGCTGAAGGCACAAACTCCATGCCGTGACCCAGTTACTCCTAACACCCTATTGCCCAAGACTCCACACTGTTGCTCTTGATCAGGTTCTGGCTGGAGCTTGTGCTCTGGGGTCCATCGCCAGCGGCGAGCCTTACCAGCAGGAGCAGGTTCCTCAACCACTCTAATGCCAACACCAAAGCTGGGAACGCCCGGATCTAGAATCTGAACAGACCTTGATCGATTATTGCCCTGAGTTAACAATGTGGTCTTGAGGACACCGAAGTCTGACTCTCCTGAGGTGTTTGACGTCTTCATCTGTGATGAAGCCTGAGAATCCTCAGGGACCGCCGATGTGGCAAAGGCAACTTTGGTGCAATTGTTCTGAACAGGCCTGTTTGAGTCTGCTCCATCTTCGCAAAGGTCTGACCCCTCCTCTTCTTGGACGGTCTCTCTGCTGCACAGCAGCCCTCCTGGTCCATGGCCACGCTGAAGCTGGGCCTTTTTCCTTTGGATTTCATTCCGTAGGTTGGTGGCAAAGCGCTCACTGCGCCGACGGTTCCGCCGAAGGTTTTTGGAGGAGCTCGACTTCTTCGTGCTTACTTCTGTTTCTGCCACTTCTTCATTTTTAACCCCAGTCCCCCCCTTTTTCACAAGTATTTGCTCGTCCAGTAATGTATCCATGCTGGCAGCTGCACTGAGCGGCTGAAAGGCACCCTCTGCTAGCTGATCAGAGGTTATCCTTTCTCCAGTTGGTTCACCTGGTACACTTACAGAACGACCCCAAGGGGTATGGTGATGAATTGGTGAGGGAGACTTCCCATTTACATCCAATCCTTCCAGCCTTCGACTTGAGCCCCCGTCCTCACATTCTCCCTCTACGAACACAGATCCTGGAGTCGAGCATCGGCTACTTTCCCGCTTATGTGATGTGGGAAGTGCTGGGTCCTCAGTTGTGTTCTGGAGGGACAAATCGGTAGACCACTGGTTGCTGGAGGATACTGAGGGACCAGGAGTGTTTGATGGGTTAAAGGGCTCCAGAGAGGAATCATGGTTGTTTAACTGCAGTAGCTGAAGTTGAGTGGCGAGTAGCTTCTCGGGGGCACTGTGCCGGTGAAGGCCTGTGGATGAGTGCTTCGTTTGACAGTGGTTTACATGGGACTCCCCCTGAATCTCTTTAGCAGATTCAGAGGATAAGTAAGGTGAAACAGAAGGACTGATGGTAACTTTTGGGGATGGAACCAAGTCGAAGAGGTGTTCTGATTGAGTCTCTGATTTAGAGTCAGTTTCAGAGCTACTATCGCATCTCTGATGTATAGGTTTTTCAGTCTGTCTTTGGCTAAATTTTGAGTCTTCTGAATCCGTATTGAAGTTTTCACTTTGATCACCCTTCTCTGATACAGGGAAACCATTTTCAATTGCAGAATCAACGTTCAGACAAGGCAGGTTGTCTTTACAATAAGAAACGCTGCAATCTTCAAGTGGAGCCGAGGTGCAGCAGCTGTTGGCAGCTTTAGGGCGACTCCGGGTTGCCCTAAAGCTGTCCTTACGAGTTGGAGGCAGAGGGGGGTTGTTCTTTCTCTCCATTTGAGAATCTCCATTCCTTACAATCTCCAAATCCCCCTTTGTCTGGCCCTGTCCATAACAGCAGGATGATGGCCTCTCTTTTATCTCGGTGGACTTTGGTTTTGGCCTGGTCAACGATCTGGACTTGAGCACAATTAGATGCGCCTGATCTTGTGCCTCACCAGATGACCTCCCAAGAGTGGAGGCATCACCAGAGTATCCTTGATATGCTGGGCCGAGGCTCTGGAAGAGGTTATCCATGGAGGAGGCTTCACCAGGCCTAAGAGGCACCGTAGCGTAGTCAGAAGTGTTTGAACTGGCAGAGAAGGAGCTGTAGGCGGAGTCTCGCTTGTTGTTGAAGAGGGTGGGGTCAACAGGTGAATTGTGGGAGTCCGAGAATTGCTGTGCAGTGGGCGTTGGTGTGTCCAAGCTTTCCATAGAACCAAGGGAACTGCTTCGGTCAGTGGAGGAGTATGGTCTCGGCAACTGATCCCACTGTATAGATAAGTCACTGCAGAGACAAGAAGAAAAATGTTTTATAGTCAACATAAGCAGACAGAGGTGTTTCCAGACTATTGTGCTATTTTTCTTTCCTCTATACATTCAGACTTTTGATCAGCACTGGATTATATTTAGGGCAAACCAGAAACAACACTTTAGAAATTTAATTTGTAAAAGAAATGTACAGATATATATCTATGTCAACTATTCACTAGGTTTTTCATAATGTTTGAAATAAAATCCATTTAAGTTTGTCATTGTAACTGGAAACATTGTGGTATTGATAGTTTTCCTGGAAAGAACATTAACTCCTATGAAGATATCCTTGCATTTCAAACATACCCATCATATTTTTCTTGGATATTGCGTTAACATCACAGTTGGGGAATCTGTTTCCTATTAGAACTGGGGTGAAGATCCACAGCAGCCCCATGTGTTTTTAAAGCCCCAGGGAGGAAGCCTCTTTAGGCCAAGAGGGATTTCCTCCTCATCAACTCCCACTACCGCGAATCACAATCTTGAAGCGATCCCTTGATTCCTCCCACCCTCTTTCCACCTTTCTCTTTCATTCCTTTTATTCCTGCCATTAGATTGTTCCCATCTCATCTCCTTTACATGAAAGATTAAAAGCAACTCAAAACATCTGATGAGGAACATATTTCTGTTACTCTTTTGTAGATACACCGAATCATTGCAAACATTTTACAAAAGAACCTCTTAGTGGTTTTGCAACAAAAACTCTATAAAAGCACTAACTACACCACTAGGCCTCACAGCCTATACAAGTACCTCTCATACTTACAAGTGTGATTCAGAGAAAGATTTTCCCTAAAGCTTGCCAAGGCAGCTCAAATGGACTGGGTCTGAGATGGCCGTGATCCATTTGGCCAGGCGTAAGCGTGACCAAGCAAGGAACAAGAAAATGCTCCAAAAGTTCCCTGTGAATCCTGAACTCCGTCGATAAGCTGGAACCAAACCAAGCTTCAGCCATCACCTTGCAGAATATCTGTGATAAAGCAGGGTCTCTTGATGATCTGCTGAAATTCGAAAATCACCGTTCCTAACTGACCTTGTACTGAATAATGATCCCATTTAATGCAGCGTGCATTGAATAAGGAAGAGAAAAAGCAGCCGGCGATGTTCAAATTCTACCCACTACCTGAATGTTTTCAAATTAATTTAAAACAAAATTATGATGTGGGACAGTTTAGAGATCTCTTACATTGCAAGAAAGCAATGTAGCTGTTTGTTGCCTTCTGCTGAGTTTTTTTCCGGATGGATTTGACTTTAGATTTCTATAAACCTGCACCCACATAAATGTCTTTCTGGGCTTAGTGTGCCATTGCTAATTCTTGTTTGTGGGACACGTTAAAAAAAGGTTTTGATTAATTAAATTAATTTAGCTATTAAGCAGAAGGAGTGCTTGGCAGTTTGGAATAGGACAATCAATTTGACACAGTGGTCCTAGAGTTAGTAAAGGGAAACGGTAGGTATGACGTCTGTAAAGAAATCCACAGAGCCTGAACACATTTTGTTGTGCTGTTTTTTATTTACCGTATTTTCACGACCATAAGGCGCACCGTACTAAAAGGCGCACTCTCAGTTATGTGTCCCATTTCTGTATTTAACACACACATAAGGCGCACCGGACTATAGGGCGCGTTTTTTATATACAGGTACATGTCCTCTACTACCTTTAAATACCTCTACTGCGTATTTAAAAATACAGCGGGGGCAAAACTGAGTATGTTTGTGCTTTATTCATGTATTTATTACAAAGTATTAATCAAACCTGGGAGCTGGCCGTGAGACAGACACATCGCAGATGACACAGCCCTGTGATCACTCCTAAATTAACTTAAAATCCTGAAAACTGCCGACAGAAAATGTTCGCTTTTATTACCGGTATCCTGGTGCCTGCAGTTTAAATTATTTAGATGAAAAACACCTGCCAGCCACCGCGGTGAACCCGGAGGCTGCCCAGCCCAGAGGCTGCTGATGAAGGGATTTCTACAGTCGGTGCACCGCTGGTATGTGGGGGTCTGAGCGCCTCCTACAGAAATAGTATAGGCAGGATAATAATCTGGATGAACTGACTGCAATTATGAAGTTTTCAGGTGGCCTTTCTCACTTAAAAACATATTGAAACTACTTTACTCCCACTGATCACAGCAAATATAGCTGCAAGATTTAGATTATTTAGATGAAAAATCACCTGCCAGCCACCGCGGTGAAGAGGAGGAGACCCGCCCAGAGGCTGCTGTTGAATTAAGTTCTCAGGTAGAAAAATGGAGCGGGAGCAAAACTGAGTATGATTGTGCTTTATTCATGTATTTATTACAAAGTATTAATCAAACCCATCAAAGTCATCATCCTCTGTTTCTGAATTAAACAGCTGCGCTAAATCAGACATGCCAATTTCCCCTTCTTCGCTGTCGGAGTCACTTTCCGTGCAGCGCGGCTCCTCAGAAATAATGCCGGCTTTTGCGAAAGCTTGAACAACAGAGCCAGCAGACACGTTAGTCCAAGCATCAACAATCCATCCGCTAACGGTGGCGTAACTTGCCCGGCGCTGCCTTCCACTTATCGTGAAACTGTGGTCTCCGTCTGTCATCCATCGCTCCCACGCCGCCTGCAGCCTTACTTTGAACGGCCGCTTCACACCGATGTCGAGCGGTTGAAGTTCCTTTGTCAGACCTCCCGGGATAACAGCGTTCATTTGATTCACCTTTTTTTTTAACATCGGCTGTGAGATGGGCACACAGTCACAGATTAACAGCGATGGTGATGCGTGGAAAAAACCACCTGGTCTCCTCACATACACCTGCCTCAGCCACGCTTTCATCATTTCCTCATCCATCCAGCCTTTTTCATTTGCGTTAATATAATATGTCATCAGAGCGCTGTGTCTGTCTCGCTGTCAGCTCCCAGATCAGCTTCTCTGATTGGTTGATGCGGCGCGTCCAGCAGCAAAACTTCAATTTTTCCATCTCGAGCAGCAGCAGCGTGTTGGCGGTGCGTCAGATGCTTAAACGCTCACGACGCGCAGCGCCTGCTGCTCAAAACGCGCTGCGGGACCTTTTGTTGCGCCTATACGCGCGTCAACCATTGACTTTGCATGTAAACACGCTGCTTCTGCTGCACCTGCTGGGTCCGGTTCAGACCGATGTCGAGCGGTTGAACAGCGAGCACTGCGTTAATTTGTTTCACCATGTTTTTCACATCAGCTGTGAGATGGGCACGCATGTAGTCACAGATTACCAGCGATGGTGATGAGTGGAAAAAAAACACCTGGTCTCCTTACATTCAGCCACTCTTTCATCATCTCCTCAATGAGGTGGTCTCAAAAGTCGCAGTTACAACACACATAGGGCGCACCGCACCAAAGGGCGCACCGCACATTTTGAGGGAAAAAAAAGACGTTTAAGTGCGCCTTATAGTCGTGAAAATACGGTAACAAAGTTTTATTTAACAGACACCCTTTGTCTGTCTTTTATGGAGGACCAATCCTGCTATAATTAAAAATAAAGAAATAAATAAGATGGGCCGCCTGCTCCTGATTCTGAAAAACTACATTGTTGACCTCTGTGTCCATGTGTTGGCGCTAACTGAAACACACGGTCTGTCAGAGCGTCCAAACGAAAAATAATAAAGTAAATACTTTACTATACTATAACGTTAGCATTGTTTTCAAAAACAGTTGCTAAATGTCTCAGCTAACTCAGACAACTTCATGATAGGTAGCCATGTTTGTTGTGACTAGGGCCGCTGGCTGCCAACCAACCAATGGGCAGAAGGTGACCCCTTAAGACACACCATGCGTATTTATTTTTGAAGCATTTATTTAATTCTGTTTATTGATATTAATTAGGGCAGGATTGGTCCTCCATAGCCTTTGGTGTCTTATTCAAATGATGTGTGAAGTTTATGGGGAGACAGAGTAGGGAGAAAAAGAGACAGAAATTTCTAATGGGCTCTGGTCTCAAACCCAGTGCTGTGGTCCAACCAATAAAGCACACCTACATGGTAGTTTTATAGTATACGTGGTTAACAGTTAATGTTTGACAAATCCTCTACCTAGGTTACTATTTACATATTGAATTTTGTGTGCAAGTAGCTATATGTTGTGCTATAAAGGCTTTGTGCCCTGGCAGTAGGCCTGTAGGAGACTTTCACTGTATTGTTCCAGAAACAGACATATTAGTTCTAGTTGATTGCTGCTTCTTGTTTTTAAATGTTATCTTAAAGAGGTGGTGGTGGTGTGTGTGTGTGTGTGTGTGTGTCTGTGTGTGTGTGTGTGTGTGTGTGTGTGTGTGTGTGTGTGTGTGTGTGTGTTTGGGGGGTAGGGGGGGTCTTTGACATGCATGGGTAAAAATACAAACAGCTGACTTCTCTTTAAGTAAAATGGGGAAATTCCAGTTATCAACCATCATTCAAAGCTGTCTCGCAAATCACAGCACCAGGTGGGGGAGGGGTAGCTATAATTAAATAAAAAATCAGCAGGGTCCGAATAAAGAAAATCAACAACCAGTAAAGGTCCAGAGACATTTTTAATTATAATCTGTTACTTTAAACAGAATTTAACACCAAATAAAATGAGGTGTTAATGCATCCATGTTATACATTGAACTTTTAAATAAAAGACTAGCTAAAAAAGAGAAAATTTTTCCATTTTTAAATCTAGAGTGTTTTTTTAAAGTAGAGAACAACAATCTTTAAGTTTGGTATATAGACAATTTCCTGATTCACATGCTGGTGAAGGTTCTCCAGGTCATCCAGCTCATAGTCATTCCAAAAAAAAAGAAAATTAAAAATAATCCACTGGACTTTGTTTCAAAGTTTGAAGACGTTTCGCTTCCCATCAAGGAAGCTTTTTCAATTCAAAATGTCAGGAATAGCGTGCAGTTTATTGCAGTCTAACAAAAGAAGCCAAACGACCCCAATTCCAAATGGGTGGACCCCTTCGTCTGTTCCAATTTGCATGTTTTCAAAACAAAAACAATGTTTTGTTGGGCTACTGTATAAAACATTGAACTCAACGCTATTCCTGACATTCTGAATTGAAAAAGCTTCCTGGATGGGAAGCGAAACGTCTCCAAATTTGGAAACCTAATTCACATATTTTATAAAACACCTGAACTGACTGTTGGTTGTTATTTTTTCTGGCTTAATGAACCAGTGGGCTTTAGGCTGACCTGCAAGGCTTTAAACCTGGGTATGAATGGAGACAAAGCCATGCTAAAGCACATATCAAGGTGCTCATTTTCAGCCTGGATCCATATTTATTGTTGATTCTGTTCATGGTGGAGAATCCTGCTTCACAGCAGCAGGTTGAGCCAAACATACTATAGATGTGCAGGGTGATCTTTGAGCACCATTTCACTTTTCTGTCACTAGTTCACCGCAGTTCTTCCAGCAGTCCACACTTTCTCTGCTCTCTTTTTCTCATTATCTTCTCCTTCTTTCCCATCGGCCGGTTTACCACAGGTTTGCCTACTGTGTCGGAACAACATGAGGTAATTTATAAACATTTTAAATTAGGTCTGGATCCGGATTTGCCAGCAGGTGGGTCCGGATCCGGACCACGGTCCGCTAATCTGTGACCTCTGATCTACACATTTAACTTTTCAACTGGAAACAGTGTTTGGTTTTTTTCTAATGTGATCGTCTTAAAGGGGAAGGCCGTTTTTTTTACATTGGCCCCTTGATTTTAGTTTTTACATCATGTTCTACTCACCCATATGAGTTTTGTGCCATTTGGAGCTGTTCTGAAGATACTCGGTTAGGTTATATCCAAGTAACGTCTCCCTATGGGAAACAAGTTGAAGGCACAAACTAAACTGTTTATTTATTCTTTATGGTACGCCAGCATTCATAACATGTAGACGAATCACTAACGTCATACACGCGCCGCTTTGTTTAAAAAAATATAAATATATAAAACATAACCGCGGATGTCTGAGGGACAGTGATTCGCCTACATGCTATGAATGCTGGCGTACCATAAAGAATAAATTATGAACAGTTTAGTTTGTGCCTTCAAGTCGTTGCCCATAGGAAGGAAACGGAATATCTTTAGAACGGCTCCAAATGACACAAAACTAATGTGGGTGAGTAGAACATGATGTAATAACGTAAAATCAAGGTCCCAATGTAAGAAAAAACGGCGTTCCCCTTTAAGCTGCAATACATCTTTTAACGGAACGTTAGCTGATGCCTCTTTTCAATATACCCGATTTAAATGTGGTTTAGAAACATCGAAGATATTAAATGTTGAGGGTTATTGAAGATATTTTTAGGTTCTTTACAAGGGGTGGACTACAGAGGATTAAAGCCTCGATTTTAAATCATTATGAATTGGCATCGTTAGTTTACTTTGTTATTTTTTTTTTATCAAATTGCAGTTTTTGGATGATAAAATAAATGTTTAAAACTGTTGTTTCAAACATTAAACTGCTCATATCAGCTTTGTTATATATGATTATTTCGAAAAAGAAAAAAAAAAGGATGTTGCAGAGAAAATGCTGGGCTGGACCAGCAGTCAGCAGCATTCAACAGCCTTAAAACAAAGTCAACTTTTTTTTTTTTTTTTTTTGAAGACAGCAGGATATTTTTGAGTCATTAAATAAACCTAATGTCAACTTTAGATAATAAAAAAAAACAACTGATGTGATAAAAACTAAGAGGACTGCAGCACTTTTTATTCATACTTTGAATGCATCCTTTAGAATAGAAAGTATTGACTTAAAGCACCACATTAGACTATTTTAGTTGTGGAGCAAAGAAAACCTTTAAACTTTTACAAAGAGAAAAAAAAAAAAGAAATACAGTTTAGTGAAATAAGGCCAGTTAAAACCTTTCTCAAAAAGATGACCCACATCCATCGCAGCTAACCACTATGAAAGCATTTAAATTAAGGAAGTACGTTTATACACAGAACGATTGTTCCATTGGTTTATTTTTAAATCATATTCATCTGAGCAGAGACGTGAAGTGAAATATGAGCTCAATACAGTCTTAACATCACAAAAGGGTGACATTAAGACTGCTAGCTATTAATTCTGTTCATAGGTAATTACTTTAACCCCTGTGGAAGGGCTGGGGAGCCCCATTTGGCTCTGGAGAAGCAGACTGCAGGACCCTCGCCTAGACGCCTCATGTTCAGCATCTTTAAAGTTTTTGACGTTTTAATAAAACCAACTGAAGCTGGAATATAGACAGTTCCCTCAGTTTATTATTTGTCTTTTTCTTGAAATGCAAAGACTATTTGGGAGGCTTCTCAGATTAAAGCTTCTGCACACTGTCCATCAGCTGGCAGAAGGAAGAATATAGGTTTTCCCTACAGAGTTAACTTTTTACTCTCAATATAACCCTGTTAAACTACAGTAGGAGAGATGTTGTAAGACAAAACAGTCAAAAAACATATTTTTCCTTAGTTTAAAAAAAAAAATATATATATATGGAGGACAATACTGACTGTGGGAAAGAGAGTCATTATCTCCATGAGAAAATTATTTTTTTCAGTTTGAAAGGAAGTGAGCAATGAATGAGTGGAGGGGAGGCTTCTGTATAGATTTGACCTGGCTGACAGAGAGAGGAAACTGGGAAATAAGGTCGGAGCTGGACAGGAAACGACAGTCACCGCTGCCCAATCGCAGAGCAATCTGGAACATGCGAGGGCGGACGCGCCAGCGCAGATGCACCCTGGGATCGTGTAAGGACATTAGATGAAACCTCAGTGTGTCAACAGTTAAGCAAACCGCCATGGTTTTTATGAGCCGATCACAGATAAACCTCCTTCCCTCGGCCCTCGTATTGTGTCAGTACTTGCATAATACAAACCCCCTCGTACTGTACACATTGTCCTCTATCTTCACACAAGCTGTTTACTGGACCTCTTCCTCTCTTTGTCCACATGTTCAGGGAGTCGCATGCCATTGTCCAGAGTTATGCCAGGAGCTGCCCTCCTCACCCGATGTGTATGTTGTATTTGATTACGCGCCTATCCAGGACTTCTCTGATGTATTCATCTGCCTTATTAGGTCTGATGGACATTATGGGGACAAAAGCCTGATTCTAAAGCAACTGACCCCTTTTTTAACGTGCAACTCATCCTATGCAAAGGTAGACAGGTGCAAGGGACCACGAGGGGCAGGGCTAATATCAAGAATGACGATGTGGATAAGGACGATAAAAAATGACTGCCAAATTAAACCTAACTGAAGGGTGAGCAGAATTACGCTGGTAGGTATGTTATGTTGCTTCGAGGGGTTAGCCAGAGCTAGTTCTTGGTGACCTGCTATGGAACCTGGCGGCTATCGAGATGAAAGCCTAGGCCTGCTCAAGCATGTACCGTTTCAACCAATAGGGATATTTAAGTGGAATTGTGCCGTTCAACCCTGATACTGTTGGAGACACAAAGCTCCCATATTCCGATGGTGTTGCTTGCTTCACAAATCTAACCAGCGATTCAAATGATGGGCAAAAAGCTCCGCTTCTGTCCCTGCAACAGGTCATCAAATGGAAGAAGCCTCTATCTGCTGCTTGCTACTTTCAAATCTGCATGGTAGACCTGGATTTTACAGAGCAAATCATGGCGTTTTATTCATTACAGAAAGCTAAAGTGCGGCGTGGCATTTAGGGTACACCAGAGAGATCCCAGTTCAGGGCTTCCTGCGGTGCTTCTGTCTGACCAGGACCCAAAACAATACCGTTTTAGGGGAGGAGTACTGGGATGAGAGAGATAAGAGATTAGAGAGAGCCCAGACACAGATAGCACCAAAGATGGCAGCCAGCCATGCCTCGCTATGGTACTAGGGAGCAGAACCGAAGGGCGGAGCAAGATGCTGGGCGGCTGGGATCAGAGGAGTTCGAATGATGAATGATTTATTATTCCTTTTAATGGCTAATTAAAACGTCTTTTTTTAAAGCCACTCACAAAGCTTTTAGATCACTTCCAACGACCTTCCATTTTCATTGAAAAACAAACGTAGTAATGCTGTGCTCCCTCACCCTATGTCAGGGTTAGGGTTATCCAATAGTGTTCGCCACGTGAAAAGACCCTACGTTTTTTAAACTCTAGTGACCGTCTCCGCACATCCACTAGAAGTGTTGGTGTATTCGTGGCTGTTGCATCGCAGCGCTCATGACCGTGCCTCTACATAGGGACAAAATGTAAATCAATTAGTGGAAAAGCAGTTGGTGTAAACTAGACAAAACAACACAGGACAGTTTTTAGAAAAATATTGTTGATTAAATTAGCCGCTGATAGACCCAGTTTATACAGTTTATCTGCAACCCCCTCGCACCAAAAAGTCGATTTGGGGGTCAGTTAAATCTTAGGGCTTAGGTCTAGAAGTTTAGTCCGATTTATAATTTAAAGATAGCTTAGGAAAGTGTTGGTGACGATCATGGTGATATGATGAAGGAGAGATCCACACTAAGTCAATACAAAGTCCAAATATGGGTAAAAGTACCAACGTGTGGGTGTTTATCCAGATCAGGCAGGAGAAACCGTTGGAATGAGAGGCCAACGCAAACAGAAAGATGTTCTGCTATCTAACCCTCGTGGGACTATCAAATCTAATAGCAGTGCATTATATCACTGATTCTTATCATAAGGGGAACGAGTACAAACCTCTAACGTAGCACGCAGCAGAGCAACAAGGACACGCATCTATTTCTGTAATGAGTCAATATACAGACCAGACAAACTTCCTCTTTCTATCTAACAGATCACAGTTTACCTTGGTGAGATCATACAGGCACACAAAGGCTCAAGCGTCTACGCTGCGTGGCTGCTTTTAGTTCAACAATGTGGTCCTCTGTTCCTACTGTGGTGCAGGGATTAAAATATATATCCATTATTTGACACGACGCTGAGCTGTTAGGTATTTTCAGCCAATTAGCTCATTGGTTACTGTTTTAACTAGGGCTGCAACAACGAATCGATAAAATCGATAAAAATCGACTTTTAAAAGCGTTGGCAACGAATTTCATCATCGATTAGTCGTGTCGCGCGATTATTGCGTCATCCGCTGCGCCGTCATTACTGCCTCTTGACTGAAAGAGGAAGGAAAAAAAATACGGCAGAGCGAGTCAGCGCCGCAGGAGCAGTGTTGCCAACTCCGCGACTTTTCAGACCCCTCCAGCGACTATTTTTCAAAAAAGCGACTAGCGACAAATCTGGCGACTTTTTTCGGTGTCACTGGTGGCTTTTGGAGACTCTTACGTGAAAGCATGTATCATTCCTACTCTGCCGTGGGGCGCCTCCCCCACCCCAACCGCGTTTTCCCGCAGGAGTCCCTCTCAGTCAGAGCCTCAGCGTCCAGACTGCAAATGAAGCGCGCATGCACCGGGATTGACGGCGCAAATTGATCACAATAATTAAAATAGCCTGCGCTTTGTAAAGTGAAAAAAGTGATAACATGCAACTTTTTTCAAAAGAAATTAACATGGCACGGAACCACCATGTTTGTTTGGTTTTAAAGTGGGGAAACGTTACGTTAGTTTCTCAGGTAGCTCATCTGATGCTTTCCTTATCTTGTTAGTAGGTTACAGACAGTGATAAGGTTGGCTACTTATTTTACTTTAAATTTCATTTGAACTAGCTTAAGCAGCGTTTACATTTACTTTATAAATAAATTAACTTGCAAATTATGAGGGCAAGACTTTTAAAGTTTAAATCTGGCAAAGATAAAGTAAAGATGATCCTGCAATTTATAGAAGTAAAGCAGAATAAAATCCAGCAAGATCAGTAATATGTCAATTAATTATATGCCACATTCCCATGTAAATATCTGTCTTTGGAGGATGTGTTTTTTAGCACCCCTAGTTCTCTCATTTTTATTCCAAATACAATTTATAATTTGAATCACAGGGCTATTTTTATCTCTATGGTTCAGTATTTTCTCAAGTAGCAACTTTAACTGCTGTACTTTCCTGTCTTAAAAGGCAGAACTCTTCTAGTCTAAAAAAAACTCATTTGTTGAAATGGGGGGGCCTATTGTTTGAACCCCTTAGAGGCTTTTAAAAACAAAAATTTCTTTTTTTGCGCTTTATGAAACAAAGTACCCTATATTTTGTGGATGTACATCTACATTTCTCATGTAAGTTTGCGTAGTTTTAACACAAACATTTATTTTTCATATTGCACCAGTACAGTTAATGAGCAACCTGTACTTGTGTGCTTGTTTGTTCTGTCTATAATGTTTATTTTGGAATAAAGAGGTTAATATAAAAAATATTTTTTGTCCGATTCATCGATTAATCGAAAAAATAATCGTCCGATTCATCGATTTTTAAAATAATCGTTAGTTGCAGCCCTAGTTTTAACCTCTCTTTAAAGATTCTCTTTATCTTGTGTCAATGTAAACTAAGCTATATGGTTTTGACTTTTGGATAAAACAAGCTTCAGACTAAGCAGTTAGCTAATTTTCAGACTAAATTGTTGTCCAGCATTTAAAAAGCAGCTGCGTTTGTTAATGTCTCATGACTTGGCTTCTCAATGATGTTTTCCTGTTGTGCTACTGGTCATTAAAGTACCTACAGCTCACTATACTACAGGGGAAGAAAGCCATAATGGAAATACACGCGTAGGGTTTCGATTGACATATTGAATCATAGAGAGTTTTGTCATTAACTTTTGCTTCTATTTTGACTTTCTGCGGGACGATCTGATGGGTTATCATTTTAGGATGTTTAAATAGGATCCTCAAAATAGATCGATGTTTCCTGTGTGGGCTGTATGCCTCTAAAATGTGGTGATGTCACCTGTTTCCTGATGATTGTTGGCTTTTCTGGATTTAGCCAGTCACGGTGAGCAAAGGAAAGCCCCGACACTGCTTTGCAGCAAATAAACAAAAAGCAAACCCAGCTATCTGAAAGAGTCACAATCTTTCGGAGAGTGACTTAAACTTTTAAATTCCACTTTGAATAAATGGAAACACAAAAATAATCAGATTATTGCTTTTAAAACATTTATCATCAGAAGCTGTGCGGCTAAAAGTAAAATAAAAGGCCGGAATTCATCACTGTTACAGCAACACCAAGTATCTGAGACACAGTAAGCGCACAAAGGGATCTAATCTCAAATCATCACACAAAAAAACATCAGCTAGTTTTGAAATTAACTTTTCAAAATACTTTTAAACAGCATTGGCAGACTGTTAGGTAGACTGTTTAACATTTCAGCAGTTTGCTGAAAGAATCCTCCCCCTTTTCACCTTTACTGGTTGGCCATTTAGAAACTCCAAAAATCCAACCCTTTTTCTTGTCAGTGAACACACCAAAGCAAAGTGGTAACATAAACAATGTTTGATTCGGAAGATGCTACAAACAGAAGGAAGTTATTATCCATTTTCAATATTAGAGATCGACCAATGAAGGTTTTTGTAAGGTGGATGATGATTATTTCGCCATCAATGTCACTGATCCCTGATATTTGCTGCAGATTATGTTTGGGAGGTGATTTTTGGAGTCGATTTAGCTTTTTTCTTCCTCCATTTGCTTCATAACGGCACAATGATAACAGGGTTAGCAGAGGAAGCCAAATTTAACGCAGAGATGCTGTTCTGCTAAAGCTGTGTCGATTCAATGACTCTAAATGGCTGGTTATACTCCCCGCAGCAGTGTGTCGCAGACATTTTTGATTTATGCCCCATATTGAAGCGTGGTCAAGCGCTATGTTATTGCACGCCACAACACTAGAGGGACAGTCACGAACTAGTTGTGGGTCTAAATACGGCCGAGGTGGTGAGGAAGTGGGGGCAAGTTTTTCCGACAACGGCGGGACAAGAGGGCGAAAAAGAGCGGGGATCCAGGTGGAAAAAGGGTCCCAGCGTTCTCGTGCACCTCGCTCTTCTAGCTGGTGCTACTTCACGAGTCGTTTTCCGCAATGGCGGTCATACAAACAAAACAAGCCGGTAAAGTACCAAACAGGAAATATGCATAGTGTAGAGCGGATTTAGATTTGACCAATCAGAGGCCTCCTGTCTGCGGTCACCTACAATTTTTGAGAGGTTCACCAGAGTGTCTGAGGAAGGGGCGGGGCATATCTGCTTTAACTGCGAGACTCTCAGCATAAACATTTGCTAAAAACTAAACTGCTGTGTGTTTTTAATGTTAGATTGAAGTTGTTCTCATAGCAGAAAAGATAAAATTTTCTTAAGGATAAACAACGTACAAAAACAAACAACCTTTTCTTTTTTATTGTCAGCCTTACAATAAAATATAATTTTTCTTAAAAACCGACGACCGTAATCCTTTTATTAATTACTAGTTTATTGGGACGTGCAGGTGGTGCAGTGGTTAGCGTGCATGGCCCATGTACGGATGCCTTAAGGCCAATTTATGCTTCTGACGCATAGCCTCTGCAACCGTCAAATCTGTCTCCGTGCGTGACCACGCCCCCGTGCAGAGGTTCTGCAAACCGTCGTTGCGCACCTAAAAAAAATCCTGACTACGCGTCGGACGGTCGCAAACAAGCGCAGACCTCAAGCGGAAGTGCGCAGACAAAAAGCAGCTGTGATTGGTCCTTGGTATGCCTTTCAGGCTATCAGAGGCCGGGTTCGAATCAAGCCTGTGGTCCTTTCCCTCATGTCCCCCCTTCTCTTATACCCCCTTTCCTGTCAGCCTACTGTAAAAAAAAAAAAAAAACACAGCCACTAGTTCTGTAAGAACTCAAAAAAATAAAATAAAAAAAAGGTTTGTTGTAAGGTCGATAAAAGCAAGAATCTTAAAATTTTAAAATGTTTTATGAACATTTTAAAATGAAATAGACACTAGTGACATTGGGGACTGGTTTCAGCAGAGCGACTGATTTCTGGACGTTTTTGGTCTGATGTTGCTCCTATTATAAGTAGTTTAATCAGCTATTAGTAAATGAGAGGTAACGGCAGCAGCATCAGTTTATTGGTTTGTGACGTCTCACCTGTTGTCGGTTGTGTGCCAGGGTAGAGCGTAGGAGCCGGAGTGGAGCTGCATGGCAGACGGAGGGGGAGGAGGGGGGAGCGGAGGGGAGTCTGCAGGGGGGAGGAGTGGGGTCAGAGGTGGAGGAGACGGAGGAGGTGGTAGGGGGAGCGTCTCCGACAGCTTGGCCAGGTGCCAGGAGTGAGGCCTGATGAGAGGGACGCTGCGCCTGTGTGAACGAGAGGAAGACACAGGGTCAGGGTTTAATCCCTCCAGGAACCAAAGCTGGAGCACAGAAAGATTATCTAGACTTTAGATTAAATAAATAAAAACAAACCAGCACTCTGTCACTTTGTGACCTATTACTGGATCTTTGTCACGTCACCCCCCCCCCCCCCCCCCCCCCCACCACCACTTTCATAGTTTATGTTCTCAGCTGTTTTTTGTAACACAGAGGCTCCGATGAAACGCAGACCAACCCCCAGCAGAGCCTTCAGCACAGAGCTTCCTTACAGTCTGCTCGGACTTTCCCAGCGCTGCCATAAAACACTCATCTCACATGAGCAGTAAGTTCTCCTGTCAGATCTAAGTCCAGGCATTCCACCGCGTCCAAAAATATTCCCTAATTCCTTTACACAGACTTCCGATCTCACTCGCCGGGCCAAATTCAACTGAGCTCCCCCGCAGACAAAGTGTGAATTTGAGATGAAGAAACAATGAACACTAAGAGAGGTCAAAAAGCACCTGGGAAGAGAACCAGATAAGTATGATTGTTGGAGACTAAAATAAAGCTCGTATCTTTACAACACAGCGGCTGGAATCCTGCTGCTTGGTGGAAGGAGCTGGAAAAACTGCTGAGTTGACAGCTAAGGTTGGACTAGATTTAGGCCTGGAAACGTGAGGTCTATCTATAAATGCAGCTGCTGAAAACGAAACAGATCTGGAAGCCAACATCTTTAAGTCTCACCTTGAAAATAGTTTAAATAAATAGAGGAAGGATCAATAAAACCTCACTAAATTCTGTTAGGACTGATCCGCCATTCTAAAATACTTGGAAATGCAGGTAAGGACACCATGAGGAAGAGTAGACAATGTCCAGGATGGATGATTAAACGGAAATCAAATACTAGACCGTTCTGAATATGTTTAGAACCTTCAGACAGATCTTCATTTGAACCAGTACCAGGACATAAATAAGAACAGAAAAATAAAAAACTAAAGCAGACGACCTGGAGTTCAGTTGGACCTACAGTTGGGCAACAGCCCAAAGTGAAACGTACGGTTCTCAAAACAGAAAGTGCTAAAACTGTGAAAACATACTAATCTGGGTATTTCAGAGAAGCACTTGAAGTACAATTAAGGAAGAAGAATGTAGATCCTGGCACCACGAGGGAGAGGAAAACACAGTTTTTGACTATTATTGTTTGTGATAAAGCAGGAGCAGTAGACCCATTTCCAAAATAAACACTCTGGTTTCCTGGTTATGGCTTCTTTGGAGGGATTTCCATCTAAGCCCAGTGATTGTTCAACTCCGCTGACAATGTCCTTGAATTATCCCCTGAGAAAGTTTATGTAAACCCGCAAATGTGCGTCTACCAGTTTGTTTGTGTGGGAGTCATCCTAAGTCAACCAGAAAAAGTATCATTATTGAACGCACCCCTTTCAGTACCACTTCCTTTTACGTCAAGTTGAACTTTCTGAAAATGATGAAAAAGACAAACACAACAGGAAGTGAATAAAAACGTTTATAACCAAGTAAAAAAAACTTGAAATATTACTAACAAATATCCCAAAATACAAGTTGTGTTTTTCAATCTACTACGTACCCTGGAACATTGATGTGTTATTAAATAGGAAAATCAACCAACAAACAAAAACACTCCAGAAAATTCAGCATCTTTTTTCCCTATAAGCTGAGAGGTCCCGAGGTTTTGATTAGCAACGATGGGAAAATGTCAAGTGTGAAGAACTGCAACATTAACACACAACAGAATGCTGTATATATTTCCTCTCTGTTTTACCACATTAATTTAGTAATTTCGGACTATCAGTGAAACATTTTAGCAGAGGAATGTGTGGGAACAGCCCGACAGCGTGCATGCATCTAGTCTGTCCAACAAACATAATTTAGTGCTAAGTGAGTCTCAGAAATCTTAACTGCACCAAATTAGTTTAATTCTGGAGAGCGTAATGGCTGTGAATACATGAAGTAGAAAGATAAATACTTCTAAAACTGCTTTAAGTACCAGCAGCAGATAATAGTAATTATCTCTTACCAACATAGTCAAAGCCCTCTATAGAGCTGTTAGCAAGAGGCTACAGATGTACCGCATATTGGAGTGTGACTAACTGCACTAAGTGAGGTAAAGCAGTAAGAAAGCTAAGGTGTAAGCAAGGCAATGTAAAGCAGTAAGAAAGCTAAGGTGTAGCAAGGCAAGGTAAAGCAATAAGAAAGGTAAGGTGTAAGCAAGGCAATGTAAAGCAGTAAGAAAGGTTACGTGTAAGCAAGGCAAGGTAAAACAGTAAGAAAGGTAAGGTGTAGGCAAGGCAAGGTAAAGCAGTAAGAAAGGTAAGGTGTAAGCAAGGCAAGGTAAGGCAGTAAGAAAGGTAAGGTGTAAGTGAGGTAAGATAGCAAATGAGGTAAGACATTAAGAAAGGTACTAAGTAAACAGGGTAATAAGTAAGGTAAGGTGGAAACTAATGATGATATGATAAGATAACAAGAAAGGTAAAGGCAGTAAGTAAATAAGGCAGGATACTAGATTAAGAAGATTAAGAAGTCAGTAAGATATCAAGTAATTAAGAATTTGGTCCAATATCAGTCAAAAAAAATGTTATATATTGGCCTGTAACTAAAATCTCTGATATTAGCGCACTGATAAACATACTACTTCTTTTCGAACCATCCGTAAATAAATGTATTAGTAAATGCGTCTGTTGTTCTCATACCTGCTAGTGTTGAGTAATGCTCTTTAATATTACTTGATAGAGACTTTTAACAATCCACTCTGAAAAAAAGTAAGTAATAAAACTATGTATGATTCGTGCTGATCAATATCAGTATTGGTTAATACTCAAAGGTGCCTTATGTCATCCTATCGGAAAAGAAAAAGCTGTTTCTAAACAATACTAATAGTAAAAAACGAAGTAAGAAAAAAAGGATGTAGTTTATTTATACACGCTAAAACATGCCAAACATCGCACAAAAACACTTCACGCTTTCTTTGTATAACATTTACTTTATAATGATCAGGCAATAAATAGTTTTGACAGAATGATTCAATAAACAGAGAAGGCTGTAAGCCAACAGATAAAAAAGTAACTAGAGTTTATACCAGCCTTACCAGAGGTATGCCTATTACAGCACACCACCAAACATTTCATGCTAGTGAGCCTTCAGGATTTAGGAAGCCTTATGGAAATCTCATAAGTTTCTCTACGAAACACAAACTGTCACTGCTGATTTCAAAATCTAAAAACAATTCACAACGTCCACCCCTTTTCCTCTGGTTTAACTCAGTACATTAAGTACGCACACAGTGTGTCATCGCCTCTGCTTCCAATATTAGAAATTATTGATGTTTCACAGGAAAAAAAAGGAAATACATGTTTGAATGCAGCTTAAAAATTGTAACTGGCCCGATGCAATGTCATTCTGCCCCCTGAGACGCTGAAAAATGCCAACAAGGTGGTAGGTGCCAAGAGACCCTGAGTAGAGCTAATTGACGGGATGAGCAGTGGGTCAGGATTAGAGAGAATGGAAGCTAGCTTAGCTAGCCTTGCTGAATGATTGAGAGTGACCAGAGAGATGCTGGTAATCACTCAGTGGACAGATTTTATAAAATGGAGGTATTATAACCCCGCTTTGACATCGGAGGTTGAAAGAGGTTTTGTTGAGTCCAGCGGGCCGGAGCCTTATCAGTTCAAGGTGCTAAAGACAGGAAGACTCGCTACTGGGGCGTCTTGTTTTAATCAGTTTCAACGGAGGTTGAAAGAGGTTTTGTTGAATCCAGAGGGCCGGAGCCTTATCAGTTCAAGGTGCTAAAGACAGGAAGACTCGCTACTGGGGCGTCTTGTTTTTAATCAGTCGTATTTATTAGTTTGAAATGATGATGAAGGCTTCTACCAAAGCGTTTACCACCATGAGCTATTCAAACCATTAGGAATGTTTAACTGAAATTCAACCAAAAACTATTCCAACAAACAGCACACAACTTAACAATCCTACCTGAAAACATAAAAAAAGCAGAGTAAAATTTTAAAAAGCACCCAATAAACTCAGATTATACAATTAAAACACAGAATAAGTGTATTTTGGGGTGAGTTTCGTTTCACTTTAATCTGTAATCTGTATTAGAAGGTCAACAATTCACTAAAAAGAGATAAGAAATCACAGACAAGTCTCTGAAGTATCTTTCTTTAAGAGGATTTATAAATATATTTATAGGTCTGAAATGCTCAGATTGGAGAGTGTTTGAGTAAAGCTTGGGATTAACACAAGGCCTTCAAATAACATTTGGACAGAAACATTTGCTACTTTCCTCTTTCTGACACTTTAACCTAGTGGGCAACCAGGCGCTGCTTGAAAAAACAAACAAAAGAGGAATCCCCTGGAGTCCACTCTGAATTCACTATAGCATGACAGATGAGAGTAAATCCTTGACACAAAGACAATGAATTAATCCACTATGTGTACAGACATTTATTTTGATCAACAATTATATCCATAAAAGCTGACAGCAAGTGGAAAGTTTCTCCTTCAAAACATCCAACTTTTAAGCATCTTGAAACGAATATCTGATTAAAATAAAATCAAGACATTGGCTGCTAAGATCAGATTCACTGAACAACAAAGATGAGAATTCAAGAGAAAAAAAAAAGATGGGCTGCTGCTCTGAAAGAGCCTTTATGAAAAGATCTGCTGGAATGTCGCAATTAATGTCCAGAAACAGCTGACTGAAACCACAAAGGTCATCATGCATAATCAGAGTCACACACCGAGTCTCAATAAAGCGCAGAGAAAATGCCAGAGACGGACAGGCAGATCTAAGCTCTAGAACAGAGGAAGAAAAACTTCTGTAGTTCAAGATGAGTATAAAGAAATACCCTCCTGTTAAGGTTATTTTACGAGGAGCAGAAAGTTTTCAAACCCACCTGTCAGCAGAGGAATCAACCGTTAGAGCGATCCCAGCTCAACTGTCAGCATCCTAGACTGCTAGAGTTCAAGTTCAGATTGTGGACCGTCCAATCAGGAAGCCGTCCAAATCCTATTCTGTTAGATTCATCAACCTCTTAAAAAATGACTCCTTTTTTTCTCTTCAAGCCATTTTATGTCCGTGAGGAGAGCAGGGGTGTGATGCGATTAAGTGACACCTGAAAGTCTATGAGCTGATGTGAAGAAATGAAATCAGGTTCTGACCAAGAGGGAAAAACCAGCTGACGATCCTCACATCCCCTCTCCCTCCTTTTCCTCTTTTCATCCTCCTTTGCTCCTCTCTCTCGAAGACAAAACATGGCTATGTCTCCTCACTGGACTCTACATTTCTCTCTCTCTCTCTCTCTCTCTCTCTCTCTGCCTCTCTCGCCCCCTCAGCAGCAGGATGTGTGAGTCGGTCGGAGAGGAAGCCTTGTGGCGAACAGATAAAGCGCTGGACGGCGGCTAAAATAATACCATCAGTTCCACGCTGTTATTGTTTGACAGGAGGGAAAAAATGCAGAGGTACTTCCTCCTCGGACATGCGCGAGCGTGTGTTGGTGTGCACGTGTTAATACAGAGCAAGAAAAAGACTGAAAGAGTAAAGAAAGGAAAGACTTTCTGAACAAACGCAGGGGTGCTGCCTCCCCCCCAACATTAGCAAAAAGACGAGAAAACAAAATGTGGTGAAAGAGTTGGAATGCACGAGAGGATGGGAGGTCTGCAGGAAAGAATAAAAAATAAAAGAAATCAGCAAAAATAATTATAGGCCAACACAATGAGTCGGGGTGATGGATGAACAGAAGACCTCATCCCTGTTTTTATCGCTTAGATGCATTTCTTTTACAAACACTTCTGTTAAAGGAGCATTATAAAAGATTTTTGGATGGGACCACTGTCACTCATTAACAGCCAAGAGAGCTTTGTGCCACAGCGTTTGTCTCAAAAGCCATCCAGCTGCACATACAGCGACACTTAGGGAATAGATTCCTCTGTTCCACCTGAGCTGCAGAGGTTTGTCTTTTCCACAAGCCCAAGCATGGGGGTTCTTCACACAGAACTGTTTAAGTTCTTTAGAGGTACTCACACCAAAGTGGTTAAAGTTCTTATGGTGCATTCACACCAAAATTAATGAGGTTCTTATGGTGCATTCACACCCAAATCAATGAGGGTCTTAGGGTGCATTCACACCCAGATTAATGAAATTGTTAAGGTGCAGTCACAGCCAAATTAATTCAGTTCTTAAGGTGCATTCACACCTAAATTAATTCAGTTCTTAAGGTGCATTCACACCTAAATTAATTCAGTTCTTAAGGTGCATTCGCACCTAAATTAATTCAGTTCTTAAGGTGCATTCACACCTAAGTTAATTCAGTTCTCAAGGTGCATTCACACCTAAATTAATTCAGTTCTTAAGGTGCATTCACACCCAGATTAATGAAATTGTTAAGGTGCAGTCAAAGCCAAATTAATTCAGTTCTTAAGGTGCATTCACACCTAAATTAATTCAGTTCTTAAGGTGCATTCACACCTAAATTAATTCAGTTCTTAAGGTGCATTCACACCTAAGTTAATTCAGTTCTTAAGGTGCATTCGCACCTAAGTTAATATAGTTCTTAAGGTGCATTCCCACCTAAGTTAATTCAGTTCTTAAGGTGCATTCCCACCTAAGTTAATTCAGTTCTTAAGGTGCATTCACACCTAAGTTAATTCAGTTCTTAAGGTGCATTCACACCTAAGTTAATTCAGTTCTTAAGGTGCATTCACACCTAAATTACTTCAGTTCTACGGTGCATTCACACCTAAGTTAATTCAGTTCTTAAGGTGCATTCACACCTAAATTAATTCAGTTCTTAAGGTGCATTCACACCTAAATTAATTCAGTTCTTAAGGTGCATTCACACCTAAGTTAATTCAGTTCTTAAGGTGCATTCACACCTAAGTTAATTCAGTTCTTAAGGTGCATTCAGACCTAAATTAATTCAGTTCTTAAGGTGCATTCACACCTAAGTTAATTCAGTTCTTAAGGTGCATTCACACCTAAGTTAATTCAGTTCTTAAGGTGCATTCACACCTAAATTACTTCAGTTCTTAAGGTGCATTCACACCCAGATTAATGAAATTGTTAAGGTGCAGTCACAGCCAATTTAATTCAGTTCTTAAGGTGCATTCACACCTAAATTAATTCAGTTCTTAAGGTGCATTCACACCTAAATTAATTCAGTTCTTAAGGTGCATTCACACCTAAGTTAATTCAGTTCTTAAGGTGCATTCACACCTAAGTTAATTCAGTTCTTAAGGTGCATTCACACCTAAATTAATTCAGTTCTTAAGGTGTATTCACACCTAAGTTAATTCAGTTCTTAAGGTGCATTCACACCCAAATTAATTCAGTTCTTAAGGTGCATTCACACCCAAATTAATGAGGTTCTTAAGGTGCATTCACACCCAAATTAATGTGGTTCTTAAGGTGCATTCACACCCAAATTATTGAAGTTCTTAAGGTGCATTCACATATAAATTATTTTAGTTCTCAAGGTGCATTCACACCCAAATTATTTAAGTTCTTAAGATGCATTCACACCCAAATTAATTCAGTTCTTAACATGCATTCACACCCAAAATAATTAAGTTCTTAGGGAGCATTCACACCCATATTAAGTTCTTAAGGTACATTGACACCCAAATTAATTCAGTTCTTAATGTGCATTCACACCCCATTAGTTAAAGTTCTTAAGGTGCATTCACACCCAACTGGTTGACGTTCTAAAGGTGCCTTCACAGGCAAATGAATAAAGTTCTTAAGATGTATGCACATCCCATTAGTTACAAGTTATTAAGGTGCATTCACACCCAACTGATTAAAGTACTTAAGTTGGATTCATAAAAAAATGGTTAAAGTTCTTAAGGTGGATTCATACCAAAATGGTTAAAGTTCTTAAGGTGGATTCACAACTCACCTTAGTCTGCAAAAATGTTAATTATAGTTTTTCTTTTCTTTTCTTTTTTTAAACCTGCTAAGCAAGCATTATTTTTCCACAAACCTATTTATTAAGAAAGTTTTTCCAGCTTTCTCTGAGAAACCTTTCTATTAATAACCGCAGTGTCTTTTCTTTTCTGATGGGTGTGTTACTCTTTTGCTCATTTCATATTTAGCCTTGTGTGTACCTACATAGAAGCCTTTTTCAGTCTACATTTTTGGCACATTTTCCCACTGTGGGACAAAAAGTTTATTTTTCTGGCACATTTTCCCACTGTGGGACAAAAAGTTTATTTTTCTGGCACATTTTCCCACTGTGGGACCAAAAAAAGTATATCCTTTTGATGCAGATCATAATAAGCTCCTATTTTGAAGGTGGTGATGTCATTCTCTGTCTGGGTAGCTGCATTACCATCCCTTGTGTATAAACAGACATTGAGGTACATCGCACTGCTAAGCAGAATTATCCCTCGAAATTGTGTGGCACGGTAGGGAAGCTAGTATTTTCATGAATGTCTGAAGTTTGTCTGAAGGTTTTAGTTGATTACGGAGGCTGACTGTAAGGAGATGACGAGGTCTGCTCATGCGCTCTTTGTTATCTGAGAACCCATGCCAGAACTGAACCGTGGCGAGCCTTACTGATGAACTAGTACCATATTAACGCGGTTCAGTTGTGTCTGGCGCGGTTTGGTCCAGCTGTGCCATTTACACTCGACAGTTATCTCGGTTACTGTGCTCGGACCAATCTCGGCACCATTTCAAAAGGGTAGTGTAATTGGGGCTTTAGTTATCTTATCTCATATAGAGAAAAAAGGAATCCAGCCATTTTTTATCAGCAAAGCTCTGCCTACTAATGAAAATAAGTTTAATAAAACAAACAAAGCCACACAAACAAACAAAGGTTTGTTTGTTCTAACTTGAGGATTAGTTTACCCAGAAACAGGGAAGAAAAGGTCATTTGGACTTCGAGTGACGTCCTTGATGTATGCCAGTGTATGCTCATATGTGGGCCATAAGTTACAGGTAAGTTTTCTGATAGATAACTTACCTTACTCATAAGTCATGATTTCTAGCTTATCCAAAACCTATGAGTAGCTTATTTATAAATTATCAAGAACTTAAGTCCAATGCATATCAACGTATTTGACGTGTTCCCAGACGGCCGTTCAACATGTTTCTAATGTACATCTACTGTTTAATGGCGTATTGGCAGCATTTTCATATAAAAGGGGGTTGACAAGAGGAACAGTCAGTACTTCTCCAGACTTCAGACGTTCCACAAGAGAGGGAGGATCTCTTGTTGAACGTCAAGCCCACAAACAACAAACTTCATAGCAGACATGATGCTGAATCTGCTGCAACTGCAAGCCTTCTCTCTTTTAACTTATTTACTTATTCCTTTTTTTTTATGGTCGTGGGTATATGGCAGTTAGGTTAATACCGCAATCAAAGAAATCTTTTCATGCCGGCTGGGAGCCTCCTGGCGCATTGCTGCCCCTTAGGACACTGGCTTGTGACATATCATGGGCATTACGCTGCTGTGTGTTATGCATAAGTTAGGCTGTCGTTGGACATAATTTTTGGACTTGTTATGAATACTCTATGTATACGCCCAAAATTGAAAAAAAATGCATAGAAAGTTAAGTGTATGCCAGCATTTTAGGAGAAAATCGGCTAAATTGGCAAGGGGTGACAGGGGCTTAACAGTGTGTTGAAACACCACTATTACGCTTCTAAGACTGCTAAGGAAGTAGCGCCGAACCAAGTTGGCAAGTAGGTGTGAAGTGGTCAAGTTGAGTGGACGCCATTGTGCAAATGTCCAAATGCAGTATCTAGCTGCAATGCTTCCTGTAAACATCTATTTAGGTTTCAGTTATAACTGGAGTGCAAAAGCTGTTACGGACCGGAGAACAGTTCTTGTTTAAAGGATTGAGCCGGTGCATCTACAGAGAAGTATGAGAAAGCTGCTCTCACTGACCGTCTCCTAATACAAGCACAAACTTTTCTAATGACTGACTTATTTGAGGAGTTAAAGATGTCAGCTCTCCTCCCACACTAGAACCTTGCAGGTGTGAGCCTCTGATACCCAACGGTGTTAACGTTTAACCAACCCCAGCAACGGCAGACACTTTAAAACACTAATCCCTCAGTGGGCTTCAAAGATTTCCTGGACACATTCCAGAGAAGTGTGTCCATGTTTTGCACATGGATGTGAGCAGATTCTTGGAATTCCGAGTCTTCTCCCTTAAGGTGAAAGGTTAACTATGCCGGAGAGCCCAAACAACCTTGCCTCCTCCCCTCTACCCCCTCTGGCCACCTGATTAGGATCTATTTGTTTGCTTTATGGGTCTCCCATTCATATGTGTGCTCTTATCAGCGTGCAATCAGACCCCCGTTCTGTTTGCCTTGTAGCTCCTTGAACTCTGAGAGATGGTTGCCTGAATGACAAACATACTTGTGGACATATCTCTTCTGCACGGAGGCAATCATACACTCATGTTTGCTACTACCAAGGGTCAAGCACAAGCAGACATCTAACATACCAGGTAATCAGTACAGTGAGACTAGGCCCATACCAGGGGTCGGTGGCAGGAAGGGTGAAGTCCAGTTTAGCCTCTGCAGCACAATGAGCTGTTTGTTACTGCCAAGTCCCCAGACTATCAGACAGACAGAGGGTGTGCATATGTGTGTGTGCCTCTAATCAGCACTCCCTCTCTACTTCTGAAAGAAAAGATGTATTCAAGTGACTTTGTTCAACCATAGCTTTGTTTACAACAGCTTTAAAGATAGAGAACGTTAACAGGTGCAGCAGCTTTTAATCTGATGCTTACATTTCCAGGATTGGATGTTTTTTTTTTAAGAAATAGTAGAATATATATAGTTTTATATTGAGTAACTACTTGAATAACTCCTTAGATGCAGTATTTGACATAAAGTCAATAAATATCCACAGTCTCTGAGTTATTTAATATGTGACAGAATGTAAACTATAGACAAATGTTTGGGGAATAAGTGATGTATAAAGCTTAAGCATGCTCGAACTTTAAAAAGGAGTAAAATATTGATCCTTGTGTGATGGTAACTCCATCAGACAGATAACTGGACGCAAGAGAAGAAAAAAAGTAAAGAAAGTAGCAAAAAAATGTAAAACTAGAGAAAATTTCTTATATTCTTAGAAATACTGATGTAGAAACTCTCTACATATTTGTTTTCCTTAAAGTTGTTCATAACATGAAAATCTTCCTTCCAACAAAGCAACATAAACAAAATGAATTCAAGAAATAATATCTAAAAAATGTGTTTACCATAGTTGAGAAATAACATCCTTACTTCTATAGGAAACATTCAGTGTCAGCCAAAGAGATCCAGAACATTACTTCTCTGTCATGTAACACTGGTTGCATCACTAACCACAGCATGCTTCATGGATAGCAGCTTAAATGAACATATTAACGTAAATGCAGTTTATTTCAGTTTTAACCAGACCCAATGAAATGTTCCAGTTCCAGAGTTTGGATTTAAAAACAAACTAAGAGGCTACGCTCCGTTTTAACCACCATTACCTTCTGATTTAAAGTCTTAAAAATTGCAGACCTTGAAACACCACGCGAAAACTGTTTTTGCCTCGTCTTTCAACAGCCCTTATGTAGCTGATGATGGACTACGCATTAAACCTTAAAGAGCTGGAGGAAACCACCAACATGGCCGTTACGATATCAGCTGACGGCAGCCAACTTCTTGATTCATGCGTTTGCCTCCAATTGGAGTTCTTGGGAATTTATTGCTTGTTAATGCCTGTGTGTGTTGGTGGACAGCGGTGTCATGTATCTCGGAGTCGCAGCTTAATGGGCCAGTTAATAAAAACCAGGCCTCAGGAGACAGTTCGACTGTAGGAGACCACACGCGAAGTAAGGAGACACACTCGCTCTCATACCTCTACTAGCGGTACGGCTGTAGAAAATGTCAATATCATAATAAAATGTGGAATATTTGCAGCTAAGATGAGATGTTTTGTCTTTATCAAGATGGAAAAAAGGTAAATCAGCAAATATTTCATAAAAAGACTATCTATTACACTTGTATATGTCATATGCTTACTATACTGGACTGTTGTTTTTTTATATTAGATATATGGGCAGTAGCCCAGGGCAGCAATATAATAGAGGCCACACAAGCAGCATATTTCAGTAAGTAAGGCTGGGTATAACCTGCATGATTTTTTAAATAGCTGTCCTCAGCTCCAGCTAAAACTCTACAATGAAAATGCAGGGTTTAAAAGTTAACAGCTCACAATGTATGTTCTTAAACTGTATGGCCCGACGCTCTGATGTGATCTACCTGCTCACACTGTATGTAAAAAAAAAAACACGTTGGGCTCGGCGCCGAGAGATGGCGCTGGTCGGACTCGTCAATCTGGAAAAGGAAGAAGGACTCCCTTGTTGTCACATGTGCAGTGCGCAAAGTTCTGGTAAATTGGCTCGTAGCTCTACTTCAACAACAGGATTTGCTCACGAACGCCTTACAATATGGGTGTAAATAATAATCGTCCTGTCAATAATAATCATAATATCGATGCATCGATCCAACAGCCAACAGTCTGATACATCGACACATCCGTAAGAGTATCAGTTCATGTTTTTTCTTCTGGTCTATTTTTGTCCATTTGCTCCTGGATGTAATTTTGACTCCTATGTTGTGGTGGTGCAATATATTTTTTGCCCTCTTATGTCGCTTTCTTGTGGGCACACCCACATTCGCGTAAACAGTAGGTAAGACAGACATGACGGATTCTTGAGTATCGAAAATAATCGAATTGTTGGGTCAGGAAATCGCCATGAATTACACCCCTACCTTACAAGGGTCAATTAAATTTTAAACTCTTTTTTTTCTCCCGAGCTTATGATTCCTGATCCGGGGGTGGTCATGAGAGGCCAATCGCCCCTTGTTACGTCCTGTATACTGTACGACGCAGGACGCATAATGAGCCTGAAACTCGGACCGATCGAAAAAAATTCTTGCACAACTGGAAAATTGTCCCAAAAAGGGCAAAAACAATCGTACAGTGTATGCCCAGCCTAACTGGCTGAGACAATGGTTTCCTCTTTTTCCTCCCCCTCCTCGCTGCGCGCAGCACTGGTACCGCACCAAAGCGCTCTTGTACCTTCGAGCTAGCTAGGTAGAAGCAAACACCCAGGAAGGAATCATGGGAGTAAAAACATAAAATAAGTAGGCTACACGTAATTTTTAAATTATTTTTGCACGTTTACATTCATAAAATGGCCAAACATGAACACTATAAGCAGATTTTTTGATTACTATAAACAAATTATTTAAACAGCATTTGTATAGAAATGATTCTGTCCCAAGCATTTTGATCTATATAAGCGGTTGATTAATATATCCGTGCCCACTATAAGCAGATTCCACCGTATAAAGGGGGAAAGCTGGGTAGTGCTGTGGCTAGCTGTCTTCACTAGCTGACAGGCTAGCCTCTTTTAGCTTGGTCAGTTAGTCATATTAAGCTACACTACTTTTGAATTCGTATCAACAACAACCGTTAGTTTTCTACAAATACAATAACTGTTTTCTTCATCTAAAATCTCTACGAAAGTAATTTTAAGATGTTCTATTTGCTTAATAAAAATAATACAAATAAACTGAGACTTTTTGTGTCACCTTGTTAAATGGCAGAGCTCAGCCTGTCTTAGAAGGCAATACTTTCCGTCAAGACTCACAATGATTGTTTTCAATCAATGAAAGGTAATATAATAACAAATGCAGGTAATAATATGTTGAGACTCCAAAAGAGATTAAATCCTTAAGAAACGGGTGCATTACAGTCTGTCCGAGTGGAGTTGCCATATGTTCACGTCATAAGAAAGGGCAGGGACCCGAGCAGATCTGGTACCTACACCAGCACGGTGCGATGTTCCAGCAAAGATAAAATATGCTTTTTTTTAATATTACTACTACTTTTTAAGATTTTTAATGAAAATCAGTTTGCTAACCTTGTTAGATGGCAAATTCCTGAAATAAAAAGGAGTTACAGCAACTGTATATACGCTCAGAGTTAAATTCAGTTCTCTATAGGCACGAAGTTTAATATTTGCCTGTTGATAAAGAAGTTAAAAAGGGAATTAGATTATAAATCAGGTTAGATTTAGACAAAAATAAAAACATCAGGGGATTTTTTTTCACCATCCACAAAATAGTTTGATAGCAAAGAGACTCTTTTTGTTTAGGGTCCAGATTACTTCTAAGGTGCTGCATAACCAAAATTGTTTACGGATGGGCCTTTAATCGGATCCAGAAAGGTATATATGTGTGTGTTTGGTCGTGTTAGGAAGAGGTCTCAGGGAATGCCAAGAATGTCTATTGTTAGGCTTAAGAAGGAGTGATGGGGGGCAGACTATTGTGCTTCATGGTTTTTGGCACCGCAGACCTCAGCATGCCCCGTTCTCCAGGGAGCATGTGGCTCAAAAATCCCAAACAACGGATGTGTGTGCGCGCAAAAATTTTTTTTAACCCATCTATCTTTCTACAATAACATTCCAAGCAATTAGATGAATGTTCGTGTGTGTGTTGTGTCTACTGCCAAAAAAGACTCTGACAGTCTCAAGCAATTTACCAACAAGAAAAAACAAACCGAAACAAAGCAAGACAACAACAAAAAAAAAAGAATAAAGGAGGGTTGGTGTTCAGAAGGAGAGGCACTGGACTTTCAAAGCCTGAAGTCTGTTGCAGGACTGAATAAAAACAAGTGCTCCAAATGAGCACAAACAAAGAAACGGTGAGACTGAGCAGAGCTGCAGAGGAAGCTGAGGAACGAAAAGAATCAGAGGCAGGAGCAGGAGAGCCGAAGGGCTCTGAAAGCCAGGGAGCAAGACTCAGGTTTTGAACTTTTTTAATCAGACGTCCCTGTTAGCGATTACGCTGATTAGACAGAACAAGACAGAAACGTTGTCCTTTTTCTGCTTCTTCTGGATTCCATTATCACGATTTAAAGCACCATATCAGAGCCAGCAGATGGCAGCCTGGTCTTAGCTGGATTACACCGCTGGCCAATCACTGAAAACAGGATTTTTCTAAACATGTGGGAAAGAAGGAAGTGTGGTATGCATGGCAGCAGTGCTATGCTTTACCCTCGTGGGAAAAAGGCTAAAAACATCATAATTAACAACTCTCTTCAACTCTAAAACACTCAGAATTATTCAACATCAAAGTATGTGGGTGTGATTCAGGATTTAAAAGAAAAAAAAACATTTCCAAATATTCCATCCAAAGATATTTAAATGTAAGGCATTTAATGTCACAATAAATAAAAAAAAATGTTATCTTCTCTTCAGAACCATAATCCCTAAAGATTTTGACATCAGTCCAACTAAAGGCTTGTTCATGGAACTCCAACATGTTGGATTGACTTGGCCTGACATCCTGTAATATGTAGTGTCCACAGAGCCAAACGTGTCACGGCAGAGCCTGGACAAATCACAGAAGTCGATTCAAGGAGCATCCAAGCCATGATCTCTCCTCCATAAAACGATCTAATGGACTATGAATGTGTATAATGAGGTTAAACCTCATTAGGTTTGCATAAAAAGCCAGAAGAATATTGTTTTATAAAGCTACAAAGAAAAGTTAGCGTGCTCTGATCTCAAGATATTTTGTGCCTGGGTTATGGTGAAAAACTCTAATTTATATTACACTAACTTAAAAAGTTAAGGCATTCTGGCAAAAAATATTTTATTTTACATTCTAGTAATAAAAAAATAACTTAAATTCACTTCTAGCCGCTATGAACAGCAGCAGGAAATTCCCCAGTGATTGATTCCCCAGCTTAAGGGCTGGTTATACTCCCGCAGTAGTGTGTCGCAGTGAGTTTGAGACAGACATTTTTGATTTATGCCCAATATTGAAGCGTGGTCTGCGCTATGTTATTCCACGCCACAACGCAAGAGGGACAATCGCGAACTAGCTGAGGGTCTAGATAGGGCAGAGGCAGTGAGGGCAAGTTTGTCTGACAGCTGAGGGACATGAGGGCGAAAAAGAGCAGGGATCCAGGTGGAAAAAGGGTCGCATCTCACTCTTCTAGCTGGTCCAACTTCGCGAGTCGTTTTCCACAATGGCGGCCATACAAACAAAACAAGCCATTAAGGTACCAAACAGGAGATATGCATAGTGTAGATCAGATGTAGATTTGACCAATCAGATGCCTCCTGTCTGCAGTCACCTACAATTTTGTAGCAGTGCACCAGAGTGTCTGCAGAAGGGGCGGGGGGATATTTGTGTTCACTGCGACACACACGCAGACGACCTGGTTTCTGAGCATAAATCAGCCTTTAAGGAGCTGTTGCTGGGGATTCCCAGTGCGACAGGTTGCCGGGATCTCATGCTCGACAACTACTGAATATTTAAAAGTAGGCTCATGATCCTAGTAAACTTACAGCACGGATGATGTTTTGAGGTGTACTTTCTTGCTTAAAATAAATCTAAGAACTCCTTTTCCCCCCCTTATCAAGAAAAAACAAAATAAAGTTGAAAAAGGAAGCCAATCTCTTTATTACATCATTGCATAAAGATACTATTGAGTCAAAATCAGCATGTTTGGATGTAGGAAAACGCACTGCACAACCAACAGTTTTCTAGCATCGGTTTTTGTTTTTAAATTGTCATGTGTGGGGTCTATTAAGTTTTTAAAATCAGGCGTTTTAGACATCTGATCATTTGCAGGCCTCACCTGTATCTGTCTCCTGAAGGGCCACAGGAAGCAGCCAGCTGAAGTGGCAGGCTAACGTTAGCTAGCTCGCTCTTTGCTTGTGATACGACTTGTTGATATGAGAGATGGGTCTAGGTAGCTTTTCTACTTTGTTACTGATTTCATAAATCTAAATGTTTGGAAAGGAAGATCAGTTTAGGTTACATAGACAGGTTGCTGAAGCTTCAACGTTTTCTATTCCTTTGTTATATAATTTGCAGCTCGTCTTCAATACAGCAGGAGATTTGAAAGGACAGATTTTAGGACTAACATTACTGGATGTCAGTTTGACTGACAAACTTCTGTCATTTTACAACAACATATTTTGCACACATTTCTGTTGGTTTTAGTCTAGCAAAAAATGTGCAGAAACAGACATAAATATTTATTTTATTCACATACAAATCTCAGCCTCAGCCGGTTCCAAAAAGATGCAAAGTTCTCACGTTCATATGTGAGGCGGTCGTCCAGTCGAAGCATGTCAGCATGTCATATCACCTAAATAGCTGAGACTATTCCACATGCCAGCTACTATGCCTTTCAACCACTTTTCCCTGTTTCCATTCTTTCATGTGCCTTACACCCCCCCCAGCAAGGACTTCAGCTAAAAGCAATGTTTAGCAAATGTGGTGCAGAGATCAGAGAGTGAGCTGAGATCAAAGACCTTTGTCATAAACTCCGGTTTACGCTGCCGTGACATCAAACATGAAATCATCATCCCTCTTGAAATTAAAATTCTGATTTCTGCACGCAGACCTCTGCTGCCACTGTGAGCGGGCCGAGATGCCACGTAAACCCAGCCTCAGATGTTTGCTGCTTTTTACATGCTTGTGACAGTGGTTTGCTTTTCTTTTTCCAGTTGAGAATCTGTTGTTCTGTTATACTGTAAAGATAACAGATAACATCTAGTTTCTTCTGGCTTTTTCCACATAAATTAAAGTTTAATTAAATAGTCTAGGAATGATATTGCATTAAGATTTGATCCAAAGCATTTGCTAGCACCAATCTGATGCTTGTATGGCTCACCATCCCAATGTATTTTCATGCTTATGAGCTTCCAAACTTCTACTATCATGAAACTTTATGGATTCCTTTGGCTTCCTGCAACTTTAATATGCATCCCTGAAATAGCACACCTATATATTAAATCATTAGTGTACTTAGATTATGATTTAATATAAATGCTTTAAAGCAGTAAAGCATTGAATTGTGTGTTTTTAGTCCTTAGCTTACATCCTACAGAAACAGGGACTTTTTATAACTGTTAATAATGCTTAATATAACAGCAAAATTTATTTTAACTATGAAGCTTTGCTAATAAACACTTCTTGTCCCAATAAACTATATAAATACTTCACAAATCTTAAAAATATGAGAGTAAACTGGTTTTGTCAAATACAAAGTAGGAAGCAGTTGTTTTTGAGTATACTAGTTGGTAGAGAAGGATGACTTTATCTTTATATTTGGTCCTGTTCTACAGCTTGAGGTGTTCAGGAAAAGGTAAAGGAATGTAATCTTTGTTGGACCAAGGAAAAAAGGAGGTGAACTCCAAGGCCCTGTCCACATGGAGACAAAGACAACAGCCTCATTTAAGGACAATTTATGCTTCTGACGCATAGCCTCTGCAACCGTCCAATCTGTCTCTATGCGTGACCACGCCCCCAACGCAGAGGGGAAAGCAAATGCAATTAATTGCCCAGCCGTAGTCTGGATAAAATCCCTCAACATATGTTCATTGGCACGTTTATTTGTAGATATTCCAATATATTTATTGATTTTCACGTATGCAGAAAGACATCTGCAACCTTAGGAGCTTACGTTTAATAATGTTTCATTAAAAAAATAAATACATTTTATAATGTACAGGCTAAAAACCGGAATTGCAAAGTAAAATCTTTACAAAATCAGAAACTGCCTGTAAATTGCATGATGAGTCAATCTCCACTTCTAAACATCCCGACAATCATATAATCTTCATGGACACTCACGCCTAGCACTCCACTAGCTTTCTGTTTGTTTTAGTTATCCTTTGGACTTTGGTTTAATTTACCCATTTCATGTCTAGAGTGCCGAACTCAATAACTAAACACTTTACAAATTAACTAAATCTGAAAATCATTTATTAGAATAACAGGAAATGAATCCTGCAAAGACGTTGCTGAGGACCGAAAAGATGCAAGCTCCTCCGTTAAGCATCAATCGTTTGAGTTTCAATCTATTTTATAAATAATTTCTTCCTTTTAGTAGGCTGTTTGATATGTGTAGCCATAACACTGGTTTAATTTTTTTGAGTTTAGGTGCATTTAAGTGTCTATATATTTTACAGTTTTAGGCAGTTTAACAGGCCAAAAATGTCTGAAGCAAAACCAAAAGCTATTATATAGGAAAAACAATACAAGATGAAGAAAAAAAGTATTTTTAGAAGGGTTCTGCAGCCATGTTTCACCCGCCTGCAAGTTAAAAGCCGTTGCTTCCTAATCCTGTCAGCGGCCGTAAACAACCTGCTTAGTCTTTTGTTCCCTTCCTATAAAAGTCGCTTCTTTCGACACAAATCCATTTCTTCAGCACATTAGGTCACATTAGCGGGACGGGAAGTACTGAGGGAAAACTTTTAGAGGAACAGGAAGTGATATATTTGCAGGAGAATGCCCCTCTGCTGTGTTTATAGCTGCCCAACGACAGCAGCTGACACACAACAGATCAAACAAAGGGTCTCTGAAAACAGGAAGCACTGAGGAAGAACATTTCCAGGTCGGGAGAACAAAGGCCCCCAGAGATTGTTTCCACCTTCCAAAATTACATTGGAAAAGTACTAGGTGGTCGTTAGGATGAAAGAGACTGAAAGATGTACGGTATACAAAATCAAATCCTAAATTATTCGCACACCTTGTAGGTTAAACTGAATTGAAATTAACTGAAAAAACTGAATGTTAGAATTGTAACTATACATTTACATTACTGTTTTTCTTTAAATGTTTTTTATATCTGCTGCTTACCTTATCAAGGCTGCACTTCAAAAAATGAAATTGTCTAGAGAGCTGTTCTTAACGACATTTCTTTTTGTTTACACTTGTGTGTAAAAAATGACATAATAAATCTTTCTAAGTCTAAGGTTAATGTTGAATGAACCTTTTAGATTCCTTGGAAGAAGCTGAGGTTCATGTAGCCGCAGTAACATACCAGGAACTAATCAGCAGTTATAGGAACACTTTGATTTCCATGAAGCAGATTAAGGTTTTCTATTGATTATTGAGGAGGATGTGGAATTTTTTATCTTTTTTTTTTTTTTTTTTAGACCAAAATTTAAATTAAAACACGTTTTAAATAATGTTTTCATCTTTTGCATATTTTTAATTAAGGCTAATTCGGATTAATTGATTAGCGCAAAAAAAGAAACGAATTAAAAAAAACATACTACAATCCTGAGTGGGAACCTTTGTATTATCTGTTTCCTCTACACCCGTAAATCTGATGCACAAGTGACCTTACCATGTCACTGGGGGTATTCTTGAAGCACATCTCAGTGTCTAAGTGTCTTAGTGGCAGCCAGACTTTTCCAACGTAACGTCAGCCTCCAGAGTATCAACACAGATTCCTCAGCTTGGCCAGAGCCAACATATTAAGTCCAAGTTAGAAAAAGTAAACAACTCTCTGGTAAAACGGGTTGGATTATGCATTATTTTTATCAGTATCTGTCTTAAGGAAAAAATAAGTATCCTAGGTGGTATCTATGTTTTAAATGCAATAAATGTTGCATCTGAAAGGCTAAGATTCATGCTGCGCTCTACTGTCATAGTTCTGTTGTAAATATTAGAAAGGAAACTTTAACTTCTATACAGAAAATGTTAAAATCCTAAAGGTAACATTATGCATTGCTGCCAAGAAAATGTGTTTTAATTAAAGTTCATGTACAGTTTACGCTTCTAAAGTAATCTTTCAAAAGGATTCTAAAATCTAAGTGATAATAAATCCAGAACAATCTGATGGTTGAACAAAATAAATAACACCTTAAAACAAAAAATATTTGTGTATATATATATATATATATATATATATATATATATATATATATATATATATATATATATATATATTAAGGCTTGGCAAGTTAACTCATTATTATCACGTTAACTCATCAATCAAATTATTATCTCGTATTATTTTATCTGGTATTAACGCAGTTTTTATTATTTCTTTTACTACTATAAAAGTCTGTTGCTCCCAGGCTTTTATTTGGTACAGCTAAAAGTACCGGAACCGGAAGTACAGGAACCGAAAAAGAAAAGAAATTGACGAATAAACAAACCAACAAACAAAAGGGTACGGCACTTTTACACAGCCATTTTTATTTCAATGTTCTTTCAGACGGCGCAGTCGACAGAAGCAAAGTTATTTGTAATCACTGCAGAGTTGAATTGTCTTATGACTGGAGTACTTCAAGTCTAAAATATCACCTAAATGCAAAACACACAGTTGATACCAGCAAATCATTTAACGAAACAGACAGTGGCGCGCAGACTACGTTAGATGCAGCGTGTGGGAGAAGTATAGATAAAAAAAAGGCAAGAGAAGCCAACAACTGCCATAGCGAAGTGGATAGCTACAGACTGCAGGACGATTAGTATATTTACAGACTATTTCCCTGCACAGTAAATCCCAGCAGTGAACTTTTTTGTGCCTCACCTCACTCTAACTCTAACATGGACATTTGGTACTAAACTGGTTATGCTGCTCCCTGATAAAAAAAAATAAAAAAAAGTTTCTGCTGTTACCTCAGAAATTGCCTGTTTTAATGTTATAATTGTGACTCAGGAGTTTGTGGGCAGTTTTTAATTTAACTGCTACTGTATAAACAAAATGCTGATGTTAAGTGTTTGCAGAACAAATGTTATGGCACTTCCTTTAATATGGCAGAACATTTAAAATAAAATTGTGCTATACACTACTTTTGAATTCATTGTGGTTTTTCTTTGCGTATAAAAATGTGATTAATCACAATTAATCAGGGAAATCATGAGATTAATCGCGATTAAAACTTTTAATCGTTGACCAGCCCATATATATATATATATATATATATATATATATATATATATATATATATATATATATATATATATATATATATATATATATATATATATATTTTATATTATAGTTATTTATTCAGTAATTTATATATATATAAATATATATATATATTTTATATATATATAAATTCAGTAATTTATATATATATAAATATATATATATTTTATATATATATAAATTCAGTAATTTATATATATATATATATATATATATTTTATATTATAGTTATTTATTCAGTAATTTAGGATCAAAAGGGGTTTCTGAATAAAAGAAAAAAAAATATTTGTATTTGCAGATATTTGGTTTTTGTTTAAAACGCGATTCATTAATACCAGATCAGTTAAATAATATCTGTAATAAAGTGAATTAATAATTTCAATTCTGTCCCACCCTTAAGTTTAAGTAGATCTTTTAAAGATGACTGGTTGTTTGAATAGAAACCAAGTTAAAACCAATTCTGCCATAGCTATAAATAATATGAGCGAGTGTAGGGATTAACATTTTCTAATTAGGATGACGTCTGTTAATGTGAGGACATAAATCACTTGTCATTAAAGTTTCCATGACGACTTTTCAGCAGACTAATAAGGAATCATGATCAAATATGGTTGTTGATGTTAAACAATGTTCTGCTTGTCTTGTTTCGACATCTGCTGCTGGTAAAAATCCTCCACTCTGAGTAAAGTGGTAAACTTTTTTTCTTCTGTGGCTAGTTTGTCAAGTTTCACTACATCCAATGAAAGAAGGGTCTGCCTGAAATACACGAGCGGTCAACAGCAGTGTGGCTTCTCTTCGCTCCTTAGCTGTCTTGTTAAAATGCCAACTAAGCATCAGTAGGGAAATAAAAGCGAAAAAACTGACCAAAACACAATGTAGTCTCACCCTGCACTGAACTGCTACGGCGGCCAGTAAATTCCTGCGGTTAGCCATGTTTAGCCGGCCGGCCTTACTTTGGCCTGAGAGCTGCAGTACAGTAAATCAGAGCGAAAATCTTTTTTATTTAAAGCATGGACAACATTTCTGAGGGAAGAAGGCAAGCCTTACCCCCCACCCAAAAAAACTGGACGGTATTTTGAGACTTTTAATCACAACCTGGAAGATAAAGGATTGAATTAAACCTTTTTTTTAAGTGACTTTTTACCATTTCTGCTGTTATGACCTCAGACTTTAGAGTTTTGTGATAGAAAAACAATATAAATTAGTGCCATTTTTTGGCCCCGATACCTGGCTGTGCAGTAGTGGCCGACACTGAAATATGAAGCACTGCATATTGCTTGGATGTAATATAATTGCCATCATGGCTTTGTCAAGCTGCTGCCTACCATTATGAAGCAGGAAAAAGACGAATATAAAGTGAATCCAGTAGAACTTTTAATTTCCAACCTGGAATGGGTGACAATAGTTGAATAAAGTTTAAATCTAAAGTATTTTTTTCTCAAAAGAAGTGCATTTGTTCCTCAATTGAGCAGGTAAGTGAGACATTTTGCCAGTGGAACAAGATAATGTACATTTAAAATAAGAAAAAACTGTTATATCATCTTATTTCAAGTGCATATTATCTAATTATTTTATTTTAGAGTTAAAAAAATTATTCCATTGGTAAATTATGGCTAAATAAACTTAACTTTAGAAATTTTGATTTATTTCCAGGTGTTTTTTGCTGTGTGGGAGCAACTATACAAGAAAAGCAGTTCTATGCTGCACAAGACTTGAAACTAGAAGATAATCTGGCATGGGCTGTGAAGGAACAGGAAGAGCAGGGCTTTGGTACATAGAGAGGCAGACATCTGAAGCTACCAAGCAGCAAAGCAAGAATGTGACGGACAGCTGCTGTAGAGCTGATTAGAGAGATGGAAACCAGGAGGCTGGACTGCAGCGCAGCTGGGGAAGGAGCCGGACTGAGGAGCTGAGGACACGGGATGAATTAGGACTAAAGAAAACCCACAGAGGAAACCACAGGATACAATCAAAGATGAAACTAAAATAAAAACCCAAACAGACACAAAGATGCACGAAGAACCAAGAAACTCAAAGCTGGCCGCTAACAAGTATTGCAAAAATGTTTAAGAGAAAACGACCACGTTTCTAAGTAAAGTCAGATTTTTCATGTTATAAAAATCTACATCAAGTTAAAAATAGCTTTAAAACTTAATAATTACATTTCAAATGTATATTTTTTGCAGGCTTTTGTTTATAAAGCTAACAAATAAAGGATAGTGGGGAAAAAGAGGCATTAAAATGATATTCAAGTTGAATGTGCGAATGACAATATTCTAACAGAAAATGTAAATTTGATGGAGATCATAAAAATAACAATGATTAGTCGACTAATCAAACAATAATTTCTAGATTAGTTGAGAATTTAAAAAGGATGAATGCAGCCCCATTCATCTGATATAGTGGCCTAGTCAAATTCCACCTAAAGAAGACACACACACAAAAAAAAAAATGTTAATGTTCTATTTTGCTATAAAAAAAATGGCAAAAATTACAGTTACTAAACGTCCAACTATGGCAACATACAGGCAAAAACACTTGCAGCTGAACCTGCAGCAGAGTTTCTGCTCTAGTATTAATAAATACTCCCATTTTGATTTTTTTAATTAAATTTAAGATGTTTTGCTTTCAACAGCTTCCCAACTGAGTAGCTGTATTCCAAAAAACCTGTAACAGGGGATGTGAATACTTTAAAAATACGCTATAAATCAATGATCCGTCCTGCTGTCCTCTATTACAGTCTGATTTAAGCAGAAATATAACACGAAAGCAGCTTTTTCAGATCCCGTCCCGTCGCCAAACCCGTTTCCTTCCCCTGCATTGACATCATATAATTAAATCCACTTTTTTTGCCGGCTCCCATCGGCTGAAAAGGCCATTTATTCAGAAGCCAGCTGTAAAACAAGAGCAAAAGAAAAAGGCCATGACTGGGTGATTTCCTCAAGAACCAAATCCACTGAGAGCATTGAAACGAAGCCGTGTGGCTGCTTTGAATCAAAGCCCCCCCACGTCATTGGAAACGTAACGAGCAGAAGGAGAAGAATAGAGGAGATGGTGATTGGTTAGAAAAATGAGGAGAACCTCAACAAATGACTCCCTCTAATGGTGAAAAAGTTAAATGACTTTTTCGATACTGTGATTAAAAAGAAAAAGCATGAACTTTACAGCATAGTAAGCTTTTTATTTATAGCTGCCCCATATAATGCTTGTTCAGATTTCCCTGTAAAGTCCCAGTAATAAACATGGAGCTCCATTCACTAACATGCCATCCCTGTTCCAACCATCCCCCTGCGTCCTTAAAGAGGTGCTAATGAGACGTGGCTTGTGACTAAGGAGACTTTTCCACTCTTAAAACTAAACCGGAGCGTTTTGTCGTCCCTGAAGGAGCTGCTTGCGTCGCTGCCTGGCATAAAAACTCCTACGGCAGCATCCAGGTGGCTTCCTTGTTCCTACGGTAACAACTGAAAACAAGGCTGGGGATCACCATGCCGAAGTGTGACGGAGTTTCCAGGAATAGAAATGGTGGAGATGGCTTGTTTGGATCAGTCTTCTGTCTGATAAAGTCTTTAATTTATGAGCAAAAGGGGATGTTGGAGACCTTGCCTTATTAAAGAGCTAAATAAATAAAAATACAGCTAGATAGGAGTCAAGATGGGGAGAATATGGGCGGGGCTAGCTGAATGCAAGCCGATTCACACGGTAACTGTCCGAGGTTTGTGAGAGGAAGGTGTGGATTTAGAGTTATAAGGTTTATTTTCCAATGACTTTACAATTTGAAGTAATTTACATTGATGTGAAGGTTTTGTTTTTTTTTTCTCCATAAAGATACAGTGTTTCTCCTCCCACACCTGTTGCATATACGGCCAGGAACGCCCAAAACTCCCCAAATGAGTCTCACATGTAATCCATCTTGAAAGACTCCCCCTAATATGTTTCTACTCGTAGCGGGTCGGACCAATGACATGCCAGCAGGTGTTTTTGGGGCGGGACATGTAGGAATGACAACAGTGTCACTACCCGATCCGTCCCGGAAGCACGATCCGTTGTGCACATGCGCGAACAGATATAATGTAATTATGATACTAAAATTAGTTATTTCTATCCTTAACTCACTACAGAATGCTAATACACATCTGTAAAAAATGTTTTATGATTTTTGTGAGACAATTTTTATGCTTTTTACATTTTCTTCGTTCTCTGACGTCATCATCATCGGACATGCTCAGAGCAGTACTGCAAAATATGATTAAACCATGTTTATCTGCACTTTAGTTGTTGCTTTCTTTATTTTACGCATTATATACCATAAGGTTAAAACGAAATGAAAACATAAAACTCAAAAAGACTAGACTTATGTTTAAATCCAATGCCAAAAAAGTGAGCCACCATAGGTAGCATAGGATCCCTTTTCTGTTGCAGAATGGGTAGAGACCAGTGATAAAACAGAAAGGATTTAAAGGTATTTATTTTCTCAGGAAATACATCATTAACCTTTAACATTATATTTTAGTACGCTTACTCTTTTTTGGGAGGGAAAATGGTCATTTAGGTCTTTTTAACAAAAAAAAAAATCAAAGGTGAACAGTATGTATGTCTGGATGCGCATGCGCAGGTCGGATCGTAGTTCTGGGACGGATCAGGTAGTAACAAACAGTCAGAAGGGCCTTGCCAGGGCATAACAAATATGCCTACGCTGGAGGACTCACCTGTCGATACCGCATTGACACTGTTTTAGCTAAAATAGCAAAATTTTCTCATTTAAAAAAAGGAGCAAAGAGAGGCATTTGTAGATGGGAAAGATGTCTGTGCTTTTCTTCTGACAGGATTTAAAAAAAAGACTGATTTATCAGCTTACTCCAGTCCTCAAAAAGCTGCAGACGAATCCTATTGTGATGCTACGATTGGCTGAAAGAGTATTATGGAAGGCGGGTTCTAGCTAGCACGTTATCCAATCGGCTGATGTACTAAACGTCCCTCTTTTTTACGGACAGGCTGAACGGCAGCCATCTTAGACTGATAATGTGGACGTCAAATTAGTTCTACACAAATCAATCTGGCTACTGTCAGGTTACCCAAAACATGCAGCAGAGGTGAAATGGCCTAGTCAGTCCAAATCTAATCTGTCAGAATAATAAAAAATATCCTCCTAAAGAAGAAATAAGTAATCAGTTTCCTGCACATTCCCATTAAACCGTCACATAAATCCTGCTATGCTTGATGAAATATCAGCATGAGCACATTCACACGCTCCAGCAGCTGGAAAGTCCCCTGCAGTCTACATACCAGATCGTGACTAACTGGGTGTCTATCCTCTGGTCAACCTGTCTGAATTTTTAACAATTACGCATTCTGCTGCTATTTATCACTGCTGTTGCAGGAAAAGAAGCAACTCCCTGCAGCTTCTAAAAGCCAGACACCCTTCCCGATTTCAGCCATCTGTTACCATCCCAGGCTATTATTATTTTTGCACCAGTCGTGCAATACTTAAAAATACCTTCTGCTTAATAGCTGCATTTAATAAAATACTAATTTCAATTGCACAGTAAGATGCAATCATATCAGCTGTTTAAGCTGGTTGAACTGAAACATGGGGTTTTAAATGAGGAAACGTTGTTAGATGACCTCAGAAATCTGCCTTGCAGGTTTAACCCACATCCTCCAATGAAATGCCAACCGGACTTTATTTCAGAAGGGGGGAATGTTTCTGCTGCTGGTTTCTCTCCAAGACGCTAACAATGACTTAATATGTGAGGAGAGAGAAAACTGGTCCACCTTCTGTACCAGGAGGCGGCGATGGAATAACAGCGGGATCAGACCTCAGGGTGTGTTTATGTTATAACTGAAGCTATGCAAAGATAAATCAATGGGATCCGGACAGGATCCGGTCAGAGAATAAAGAGCAGGAAGGTAAGGTTTGAACATGCTTTAAAGGGATAGTTCGGTATTTTTGACATGAATCTGTATGGCATCCCCATCACCAGTGTCATGCAATCACACTGACTTACCCCTGGCAGCGTCCTGTGAGCAGAGTTATCGTCCAGTTTTGGTCAAGCCGAAAGTAGTCCGGCAGGTTTGCTAGAGCCAGCGAAATAAAACGTTTCTCTTCCCAAAACATTATGTGTTCAAAAGAGTGATATTTTTGCATCCCAAAAACGTTGTAGTGGAAAAAGTCACACGTCGTTATCACTTGGTCCTATTTTCTCTCTGTTCGTATCAGTGCGAGCCGTCATTCTGACAGCGAGCTCAACAACAGCCAGATGCATGTCTCCCTCCGCCTAGCTCCTAGCTGGGCGGAGGGAGACATGCATCTGGCTGTTGTCAGGTTAGTAGGCCCTAGCTGTCAGAATGACGGCGCGCACTGATACGTACAGAGAGAAAATAGGACCAAGTGATCACGACGTGTGACTTTTTCCACTACAACGTTTTTGGGATGCAAAAATATCACTCTTTTGAACACATAATGTTTTGGGAAGAGAAACGTTTTATTTCGCTGGCTCTAGCAAACCTGCCGGACTACTTTCGGCTTGACCAAAACTGGACGAGAACTCTGCTCACAGGACGCTGCCAGGGGTAAGTCAGTGTGATTGCATGACACTGGTGATGGGGATGCCATACAGATTCATGTCAAAAATACCGAACTATCCCTTTAAGATTAATGTGTGAGCAGTTATTATGGTTAAAGATGATTAAAAACCCTAAAAAGTGACGAGATAGTAGGACGAGGCAACAAACTGCTTTTATTAATCAAATTTAGCATGGATAAAGATTAAATCTTTTTTTTTATACCAATGAGCTATGTATCACTTTTATTCTTAGTTGAAAACTTCAAATTGAACCAGCCCATCGTGTCATTCCTAAAGCTGCAAACATTTTGTGCATCATATTTCCATAGTTTCCTGTGGCTCACGTGTTTTACTAGCAGCTTTTTAGTTTTTTTGTTTTTAACAGATTTAGTTAAACTTTTCAGGTGAAATTGACCTAATTGTTTGTGAAAGAAAAGAGAAAGAAAAAAAAAAAGATTAATCTGATTTGGAGAGATTTAATCCCTATGGTATAGGTCCATGGGGTGGTGAGGTTGCCCCAGGTTGAAGTCCTGGCCGCCTTTGTCTCTCTTTCTCTTTCAACCTGATTTCCTTTCAGCCTGGAGTCAAATAAAGGTCAGTAGTGGAAGAAAAAGGAAGAAAAAAAAACTGTACTGTTCTTTTTATTATGTTCCCCACCATTTGAAGGGAACCAATACAATACCGAAACTTTAGCCAAATATGACAAAATGCACTTACTGTGTGTACTTTAACGATAAACAGGAAAAAAAACACTTCTTTATGTAGATTAGGTCTAAGCATTGTTTTATTCTAAACTATTCCGTTTCCTATCTATTCCTGAAGCAGTTTCTCAATAGTTCTTAGGAGTCAAAATTAACGCCTTCTGTGAGTTTCTGAGGTCCTGCTGGACAAACATAAATAAACCTCCACTGTGTCGTTAAATATGAGGGGTTTCCTCATCCGTCGTTTCAAGCATCTGTCGACAAAAAACACTGCTTGGATGTTGAGCCTTTAAATAATCGGTGCTTCTTAAGCAATTCCTTAATGGACATCAAACATATTTGCTCATCTACCTTCACTTATGCTACGTTCAGACCTAAAGTAGCAGAGGCAGCAGAAGCAGCTGGTATACATACAAAGTCAATGGTTGACATGCATCTTGGTGCAGCTAAAGGTCTTGCAGCGCGTTTGGAGTGGCAGCGTATCTGATCAGCGCGTCGTGATTTTCTGAGCATCTTACATGCGATGCGCTTCAGAAGGAGCAGCTGCTGAAGTTGGAAAAATTAAACTTTTGCTGCTCAATACGCCACATCAACCAATCAGAGCAGCTAAACTGGGAGCTGGCAGGGAGACAGATACAGCACTGCTGATGCAGATCGCTATGATCACTCCTCTGAAAAAGTTTATTAACGCCTAGCGTATAACGTTTATTAAAGTACCTGCCGGTAAAATATGTTTGATTTTATTATCCCGGTGAAGAGGCCGGTGTACCAGACCTGCTCGGGTGGTCAGATTCACTGGGGTCCTGCGCACGCTAGTGACGATACGCTACATGATTGGCTGAACGTTGCCACATGATCTAAAACATTATGGTTGCCCAGACAACAATAATAACATCACGCAGCGTCAGTGTGCCTAATTGGGAGCTTCTGTAGCGTTAGCGTGTCTAATGACCGATGAAGTTTTACCTGATCGATTACAAAACTGAAAAAATTTGTTTATGGTGAACAAATTAACTGTTAGACCCTGATATTAAGGGGGAGAGCTGGGTAGCGCTGTGGCTAGCTGTGCTCAGTAGCTAACAGGTTAGCCTCTTTTAACTCGGTAGCCAATTACGCTACACTACTTTTAACTTTGTGTCAACAACAACCGTTCGTTTTCTACAAGTAAAAAAACAGTTTTATTGTCTAAAATCGCTACGCAAGTCATTTCTGAGATGTTCCATTTGTCTGTCCTGTCCTCAGATCTAAATAAAAAGGATAAAAATAAGCTAAAACAATGTTTTTTTCGCATCTTGTTAAATGGCAGAGCTCAATCTTAGAGGGCAGTACTTTCTTTCAAGACTTAGAATTATTGTTTTCTACTTCTGGCTGCTTTAGATCACCAATTAAATATAAAATAATAGCAAATACAGGTAACAATATGATGAAACTCCAATAGAGTTTCCTAAGAAAAGGGTTCAATACAGTTTGTTCGAGTGGAGTTGCCATATGTTTATGTCATAAGAAGGGACAGGGCCCCAAGCAGATTTCCTACAGCGGGCCAGAGGCTGCTGTTTAATGGGATTCCTAGTGACAGCGCACCGCCGGTGTACGGGGGTCTGAGCGGCTCTGACAGAAATAATATATGAAGGCAGGATAGTAATCTGGATGAACTGACTGCACAGATGAAGTTTTCAGGGGGACTTTCTCACTTAAAAACATATGAAAACTACTTTTTACCCACGGATCAAAGCAAATATAGATGCCATTGTTACGTGCAAAAAAAGGATAGGGTAGCTCCGCCCAACGCGCATCAGACCCAATTTTCGACTGAGCAGATGGAGCAGCAAAGAGGCTACAGCCATGCATCAGAACTAAACTAATACAAGCATCAAAAATGAAGCAACACGCGCGTTTTTGCTCCTCCTGCTACGTGCGTTGTAAAGGTAGCATAAAGGTATGATCCTGTCGCTGATTCCATCCATTGCAGCAACATCAGAATAGATTTACAGATGATCAAACTTTGTTCCAGAATCATATTAATGAGGTCAGACTCTGATGTTGGACAAAAAGATAGCTGAGGTCAGGAACACTCATTAAACACTGTTTTTTGTAACTAGTACTTGAGAGATGACCAATGTCCCTACCTGTAGGACAGAAGGAGAAACTACAGCCCCTACAGTTTCAACATTAATTAAAGTTCTTTTACATAAGAACAAAGTGAAGCTTTCTCACCTTTAGTAGTTTAAAGCTTTTTCCAAAGTCTTCACAGCTCATGTTTTTAGTCAGTAACAAATCAGGTGTTATAAATGCAGAGATTTCATTTTAAAGGCGGCAGGTGAACAGAATCCTCACAACAGGAAAACAACAATCATGTCCTTCTAACATCCTCCTTCCTTTCCCATCGCTGTGAGTCAACAGCACAGCAGAAGAAGAAGCAGAGCGACAATAAAACATCTGTTTCTGTGAGTTTGCTCAACTAAAGCTCATCCCTGCAGGTACAGCGACGTCCTGTACCTGTGTGCGTCTCTGTGTGGCGCTTTCTGCGCGTGTTTACCTCCTCACTGTGAGCTTCAGTATCCTGTAGGAGCCCTTGATGAGGATGAGAGCTTCCTGTCGGCTGCCGTAAAGGGCGGACCCATTAATGTTGATGAGTTCGTCTCCGACTTTAAGCCTCTTGCAGTGGGCAGCCTTTCCTCCGTCCTCGATCTAAAGACAAAGATGGGATTTGGTTGAGATGAGGGAAGGTTAGCTGCAAGGCTAACAAGGGTACATTCACATGGAAGGAAAAAAAAAGGAGAAACTCATCGTTAAAATAAAAATAAAAAGCCTCTTGAGGATCCCATAGCGCTGCCAGGACAACGACTCCTTTAAAACCTGTTTTTGGAGACATTTTTAGTTAAGCTGTCTCCGTCCCCATGGAAACCCTGCCCCTGGAGAGCATCTCCAAAACAGCCCAAATCAAAACATCCCACAAACATTCCCCCTGTAACGAGCCCAGTGCGTGTTTGGCTCGGTGGTGAGGACCGACTTGTTACGCATTGCTGGGATGTTTCTGTGTGGTTTCAAGTAAAAAAGCGATGGGTGTGTGACATAGTGTGAGGCTGAAGGTAGCCGTAAATCACACAAGTAGAAGAGTTGATGAATGAAATCCAGACAGACAGAAGCGCCGATGGATCAGTTAACCGCCATGTTTCCTGAACGCCGTCAACCTTCCACAAAATCTAGGAAAGAGATTCAACAGAAAAACAATAAACCAACATATATGTCAAATTAATAAACTGAATATACAAACTGCTAGGAAAAAATGTATACATTGCTTTAGTAAACATTAAGAAACTGAAGGATCTGTCCCTGATATTGATCTGTATCCAAATAAAAAAGGAACATATATTAAAATCGCCTTTTATAGGCTCTAATCGGCCTTAAAGTGAAGGGAAAAAAAAAGCTAACATCAACGCTACATATTCTGGATGCTGCAGCATCTATTCCTCCATAACAACAGATATTTTGTCAAAAAATACAGCTACAGTTACAATAAACTAACTTCTTGTTCCTGTTAAAGATGTTTTCATGTTATAAAGATCAATAAAGTCTAACTTTAGCGCTCTGTTTTGATAGGAAAAACATTTCAATGTAGCTGGAATCGATGCTGCATACATGTATCGTTTCGCACTAAACAACATAAAATGGATGACCGCTGCTCTCTGCTCACCTTTATCCCACAGCGGAGCGTGTGAACGGAGCGGAGTGCCGTGCAATTCCCACTCCCCGCTCAGTTCCAGCGAAATCGTTCCACGGTCGCTCAAATTTTCAGAAGAAGGTATTTTCTGACATTTTTTCCATCATGTAATTATGCCAGGGCCCTGGGACACACGGCGTTTGATTTAATGATGTGACTGATACATGTGTATTGTCTTATTTAACTGGCTGTTAAATTACGTAACACCCCGCTCCATTGATGTTGCCCCACGTTTTCTATTTAATTAGTAATTTATTTTGCTAGACTACATTAAAAAGGTCACTTCACATCCCATTGCAAATCAAATAATAGCGTATAATGCATGTATGCGATCCGTTTTCAAAATCTGGCTCTTACCACAACGATCGCTTTATGTAAACTCACTCTGTGTTGTTAAGTATAGTTAGTTTATATTGTATCCCTCTTTTTATCACACAATATGAAATCCTCGTCTTGGCGAATCCTTGGTAAAGTTGAAACATAGACTATAACAGATAATAGGCACAGTCTACAGCATAGGTATTGGCCTAGGTTTTAAGTGAAACCTGAATTAGAATAAAGTTGACGCCATGTGCGCATTGGAGCGAACTGGAGTGGAGCGAAATCCTCACTCTGGCAAATAAATTGAAAAGTGCTCTGCGCTTCACCATATTTCTTCCGCTCTGCTCACATGCTCTGTCCCACAGTGATGGGACAGTGAATGGCTGGTTATACTCCCGCAGGTCGCAGGTACGATGCAGACATTTTTGATTTATGCTCCATATTGAAGCGTGGTCTGCGCTATGTTATTCCACGCCACAATGCAAGAGGAACAATACAAACTAGCTGTGGGTCGAGATACGTCCCAGGGGAAGAGGAAGTGGGGGCTAGTTTGTCCGACAACGGAGTGTCTGCGGAAGGGGCGGGGACGTCTCTGAGTTGACCACGACACCTAGTTTTGAAGTATAAATCGGCCTTGACACGGTGCACAAAACAGTAAAGCCACACAGGAAGTGAAAGTCACTGAACAGAGGGATAAGATTGTAAGGGGAAAAACAGATTTAATCATTGACCCAGAGCATAATGCTGCCACTTCAGTGTTTCACTGTTATCACGTTGTTCTTCTAATAATGTGTCTTTTGTGCCAAAAATGACTTCTAGAACTTGACTCTTAAAGGAATAGTACACCCAAAACATGATTAGCCTTCATTTTCTACTCACCCCCATGCTGAACAACACTCTGGAGTACTTTTTTGATATCTCAAATGCATCTGGAGATCTGGGAGGTTTCTTGCTGTCTGCTGACATTCAAATAATGGAGGTCTATGGCGCCCGAGACAGAAAGGTCCATAAAAGTCCACAAAAAACGTGTCAATGTTCCTCCATACTGCTCGTCCAATGTATTCCAAGTGTCCTGAGTGGGTAGCGTCCATAATTTACTCGAAACGAAGTCATTTAGAATGTTTTTAGAGCATAAACAGTAGTGTATCTATCATATCTAAGTACTTTTTTTCTTTTTTTTTGACCAGGGATTTGGTATTTTTCCCCTACTTTCTAACACAAATGAATGTCTCCTTATTCTGTGTTGCTTTTGCTTCTTTTAAAGATTTTGGAGACATCTTCAGTTTTTCTAAAGCCACCGTTTTCACATGTTTAATCAGATTATTAATGCTAATTTCTTTGTTGTATACAACTTATAAAATGAAACTTTTGACCTTTTCCTAACGGACTAAAGATTAGGAGGATCTATTTTTGTACAATGAGACCTACAGAAACGATGGCATTAACTAAAGAATAAATCGAGATGCGTAAAGTTTTATGTAAGGTTCAAACTAAGAAGGCATAAAGCTAACACTGAATCCAGAAGCCCTTCAGCAGTGTTTCCATTTCTTTTTGGCACCCAGTAACAAATTTGTTTTGCTACTAAATTTCAAAATAAAATGTCAAATTAAATGTGGAAAAGTGTTTAAGATTGTTATTTTTGGACATCCCAAAAATCTGGTATTTTAACAAAGATGTTCTAATATATAATCTGTGTTAGCAGGTAGAGATTAGCCCATTCCAGATTACTCCTAATCGAGTAAGATTGCAAGTACTGACAATTTTAGTAAGAGTACCAGTACAAACGCTGAAAAAAAAAAAAGCTTTGTCAAACTGAAAAGTTTTGGTGTTATTTTTTTAAAGTGTTAAGATATATTTAGACTTTTACCTTGGATCTAGTACAGCTTAGTGGAGTTTTTTTTCTTCCCCAACAGGAATGGCGTCGAGAGCTACAGCTACAGTAAATTTAAATGTTTTTAAACTGTGATCTTTGTCAAATATAGAAGTGGCATTGGTTCAGAGTATCAGGTCGTTTTTAGAAGTACAAGTACGAAGACTTGACACGAGTATCATTGCATTCCTATCATGCCTATGAAAACCTGTGCAGCCTTTTTTATTCATGCATCAGTTCCATTCTGCAAACCCCAGTTCAAGAGCAGGATTTTGTTTTTTTGAGGAAAAAAAAAAAAAAAAAGGGAAATATCTGATAGTGACAAGCAACTCAAAAGAAAAATGCACTACTTGACTGTATTCAGACATCTTCCAGTTGACAAAACAAAACCTTGGACACACATAAGGCCACCAGGCTGAGCCAAAGGCAATCGACAGTGTTTATTTTCACTTGTTTCTAATGAGCTTTTCGCTCTAAAAACAAACCAAAGGCTGAAAAAGGCTGCAGCAGATCAGTGTTTAACACTGGAACACTGTTCACACACACAAACACGCTATTCCCAAAGAAAGACAGCCTTAAAATGACCTTCCATTATGCCGAAAAGCAATAACGGTAGAACCAATGAAATAAACTGTGCTGGTGGCAGATTATAACGCAGATGGGTCAGTTCTGCTAAAACTAGCGGCGGAAAGATTATTCAGCATTTTCCCACATCAAAAAATCCAGGGTTCAAAGGGAGATGGAGGCAGAAGGAGACGAGGAAAGGTAACAAGGATAACAGATGATTCAGAGGGAGGCAGAGGATCGAGGAAGCAGCAGAGAAGAGGAAGGGAGGAGACTACCTCAGGGAAACGAGCTGTAATTTGTCCTGACACACACACACCTGTGGATTTTATACACTCAACCCCACCATGCAGACATATGGGGCATAATTAGGGAGCAGTAATAATAGAGTCGACGGTTGTGCGTATGTTTCTATGTGCAGCTGATGGAGTCATTAACCAAAAGCTGCTTTCTGGACACAGGAGGGGATGGAAGTTGTGAGCTGCTGCAGCTGGATAACAAACACCTCCAAACAAGAAACAAAGGACCGGCTTTCCACAGAGAGAGGTTTACAGTTGCTTCTGGTGGATGAAATGAAGTCCAGCAGCCGCCGTTAAATCTTCTTGGATCACAGCAAAACACGGCATTTAAAGAAAAGCATTCGACAATTTCCTCTAACTCGGTGTGGGGTCCAGCAGATTCCCACAAATAAGCTGTCATTGTTTTTCTTTGGCTGGTTTGCCCTTTGGTTCACCCAGGAAAACTCTACTGAGATGTAACACATTGAGCTTCTGGTCATGTGGGTGGCACATGTAATAATATGGATCTAATGTAGGGAACTCAGATTTTAAGAAATAAAGAAAGGCAAAGAAAAGGTGAAAGGATGCATTAACTCCGGCTGATGACATGAGCCGGAAACTCCTTTTCTTGCATCATTTCTACAACATCCAGAACTGAGTCTGCTTACTTGGCCGCACTGGTTTTCTTTGATTGACCTTTTCCTTTTAAGAATGTTGTCAAAAAGACGTTGGAAATGCTCAGTCATGCTTAAAGGATAATTCCAGTTTTTAACACTTTTAGCCCATTTTCTGTAGTGTCCAGGATGAAATCGAATGATCGACACCAAAATTTTGACAATTGGTCCTGTCTCTGCTTTTTGGCTCATGCAGAATCCCCCCCTGGCTGCTTCAGAATGGCTTCCATAGTGCATGTCTGATAATGTCCTTAAAACAACCTTAAACGTTCTTTTTTTAAAATATGCTACTCACCGGGTCGTCAGCGCTGTTCAATGACGTTCCAAAAAAAGTTTCGTGAAGAAAAACCGTTCCTGTCTTGTTTTATTTAGCATTTTGTAAATCCCAGAACTATTTTTTCCGATACATCACAACCGCTTATAAACTTCCGCTTCCGGTTCGAATCTGAAGCGTTGCACACTCCAGACCACTAGTTGGCGACGGTATCCTCTACCGTCAAACTCAAAGTCCAATATGTCCTCCTCAAGAATCCACCTTTCGTATTCCATTTTCAGAGTTTTTTAAAGTGTTTAACAGAGACGTTAGCACCTCGACATCGGAGTACACAGAGTGAAGCAGAAACACTTGGGCCTTGCGAAAAGACTACAACTAATCGTAAACAGGCCCCATTTCCGTTTCCGGTGGCGGAGGGATATTGACTATTCCAACAGAACTCAATGGGATTTACAAAATGCTAAATAAAACACTACAGGAACGTTTTTTCTTTACGAAACTTTTTTTGGAACATATTTTTAAAAAAGAACGTTTAAGGTTGTTTTAAGGACATTATCGGACATGCACTATGGAAGCCATTCTGAAGCAGCCAGGGGGGGATTCTGCATGAGCCAAAAAGCAGAGACAGGACCAATTGTCAAAATTTTGGTGTCGATCATTCGATTTCATCCTGGACACTACAGAAAATGGGCTAAAAGTGTTAAAAACCGGAATTCTCCTTTAAATCTTTTCTCTTTGACAAAACATATAGTTAAAGTTGCTCAGGTTATCCAGAGTATCCCTATAGTTAGGCTGCTATAGGGTTAGAATGCTGGACATGGGGACCACTTAACATCACTCTGCTTTATTCTATCTTTATTCCCTGATTCCATCATATATTTTAGTTCAACCCCTGACTTTATGTTCTCTGTGTTTTTTTCTAGCCTGGTCAACCATAGTGATAAAACTAATACACGATCAGTCTGGTAAGGAGCTAGTAGAGCTTGATTCCAAAGGCGGGACTAACAGGGTGAGCCTCATCAGGTTAGAAAAGTGGTTCCAAACCCTGTTCCTCAGGGAAGTCATTCTAGTATGTTTTTAGTGTTTTGTTGTTGCATCCCACCAGAAAAGAATGGATGATTAACTATGAAGGTAGATTTGTTTCTTTATCATTCAAACAAAATAAAAGGTTGCTTCAATCAAAAAATATTTCTTCAACCAAACCTTCACAAAAAATGAAAAAAGTATTTGAATGCAAAAATAAATGATAAACTGCCCACTGCAGAACATTTGTGTCAACATTATTCAATCAAAACAATTTGAACTTCTAATTTTTTTTTTCACTTGTTTTTTTTTATTTTTTTTTTTATTTAAACAACGTTTTGGGAATTGAATGATTAAGACACAAATGTCCTAACCATGTATGGCCCAAACAAAAAAGAGATCCCTTCAACAAAAGAGAAAATTTTCAATAATAAAAAAAGTGTTTTTTTGGAGTCTCAAATATTTTATTTGCATTCAAAAACTATTTTCTATGATTGAAAACATTTATCTTTTCATTGAAATTGCTTTTTTATTGATTCTATTGTTTGTTTGAAGCAACTTCTTTTTTGGTTGAATAATAAAGACACACACGTCCTACCCATTATATGGTCCAATCAAAAAACAATGTTACTTCAATTAAAAAAGTAGCTAAAACAAGACTGGACTTTTATCAAATAAAACATTTTCAATCAAAGAAAAGCAGTGTTCAAATGTATTTTTTTGAGTCTCAAATATACTTTTGCATTCAAATACTTTTTTCCTTGATAGAAAAGTTTTTTTGTTCATTGAAGTGAAGGTTTTTTTTATTGAAAATATATTTTTTTATTGAAGCAACCTTTTTTTTTTTTGATTGAATGATAAAGAAATAAATCTACCTTCATAATTAACAGGCTTCTGGAGCACTCAATTGCAAGGAAGGAGCCCTCGTTTGAATCAGGTGTCCTGCAACAGAGACGTATATAAAACATGCAGGACAGGGTCCCTGGGAACCAGGATCAGGAACCACTGTTCTAACCTGATGAGGCTGAACCACAGGGTTAGAACTGGATAACTACGGATGTGATGCAAAAACTCCAAGCAACACTCTGTTTTTGTAATGTTGTAGTCCATGAAATGGGGCATTAAGGAGTTGTGATTTTTCCAAGTTCTTGGTCATATCAGGTTTTATTGCCAACTGGTGTGTTCTCTACTAAACTGAAAAAATGAACTAAAAAGAGACCAGTTTTACACGCAATACGCGCACTGTCATGCAGCAGTGTGCACAGCTATCGAGGAGGGAGCAACTTTTGAGTCTTATTAAATCAACTAGTCGACAGGTTGACTTTTTGGTATATGTCCTATGATGAAACACGTCAAAGCAAGTCTTCAGTGGGTGATTTCTGCCAATTTTGCCTGAAAATTAGTGGATACAAGGTGTGACCTTTATTACGTGGTTAATTTTCATTTTAGTATTGCCATGTTGTGGTTTTCAGCTTGTTGTCATGCCAGCAGAAACATGCCATTGCTTTATGAGTAATTCTGGCGTCGACAGTCCCAATAGTAAAGTCCCGCCTCCCGGGCTGTGATTTGCGGTTTACCAGACTGAATTATGCTTCATGTAACTCAGTATCACTGGCCAGGCTAAGGAGCTTCTTCTAGTCTGTTCCATTTGCCTGTGACATCATCCTGGAGGGAAATATTAGCAGGGCCGCTGCCAAGTTGGGGCACTTTTTCAGTGCTTTGTCCTGTTTCTTTCTTACACATAGCTATGGGCTCAGCTTTTACTGCGGCTTATTGTATTTGCTTTCTTTCATCCCTTTGACGTGAAAACTAGCTCATCTGCTCAGCCGTTTCTTTCCCAGACAGAGCCACCTGTGGAGCTAGCTTACCATTTACCTTTTCTAACATATAAAATATTTTTAGATCAGTGCTCCCATGCTCCTTTTCTTTGTCCGTTTTTTTCTCCTTAAACCCCCAGTCCGCCACAGCAGAAGGCCGTTAACTCAGAGCCTGGATCTGTTGGAGGTTTATTCCTGTTAAAAGGCAGTTTTTTCTCTCCACTGTCATTATTTGCATGCTCGGTGTGAGGGATTGCTGTAGGGTCAAGGACTAAATACAAGTGAATGTCTACTATTGCCACACGCTCAGCTAGCAGTCAAATGACTGTAAACTGCAGATATTGATGAGTAGTAACAAAGAGGTCAATAAACAACATATATATATATATATATATATATATATATATATATATATATATATATATATATATATATATATATATATATATATATTCTCTGCTTAAGTGAATTAATTGCAGCACATCTCGAAACTGATGCAGAATAAAATCATCACAGGAGCACCAACAGACACAAACTGCCTTTTCTGGAAATGACAGGTGGCACTCAATGTTTCAGGAACAGATGAAAAGTCACCTTAAATTTTTCTATCCTCAGTGCTCTTTCTGAAAACCAGCTACACTAGCTAGCAACAACTATTGTGATATTACTGCTCATAGCATTTAGCTTCAATTCAAATAGGTACACTTTATAAGATTGAAATTACCACCTCTTCCAACATATCTTGAAACATATATACCGAGACAGCAATTTAGCCTCTGCATTGCTAGGTTAAAGTTTTAGCTTTAGCCAAAGAGCCACATAAAAAAACTCAACAGCATTTGTTTTATGCTCATCATTAATTACCTCCCAAAAAAAAAGGTCACAAAGCACAACAGTCACAAAAACACCCACTGTATACGCATGATTAGACAGTTTGCACCAGCCTACCTCCTTTTTTACGTTAACTTCTGGTGAAAGAAGGTTTTCTTCTTAGAACGTATAACAGAAGCCAATGCCCTGCGTTAGCTGTGGGTGAGTGTGTGCCATGCAGCCGTGGGATGTCCAGACAGGGTGAGGTCAGCGCAGGCACAGGGGAAATGAGAAGAATGCCCTCTCTGTGAGCCCAAACACACACAGATCAGACACACCCTGTTATATTTAGATTGAAGGAGTTAGCCTGGTGTGTGTTTCGGTACAGTGGTAATTTATGGGCACGGCGATGTAAGAAGTTGGATAAATACATAAAAATAACATTTATCTCCATGCTGGTGGTCATCCAGCTGTCACCTTGGTCTGGTGATACTAGATAAACCGTCTCTTTATGCTTTAAGAACACATGCAGGCGTTTGTGCTTGTATTTCTTTTGTTTTAGGAGCACTATCTGTTAACACAGTCACACTGTGGGAACCTGACGTCCCACTGAGAACAATAATCCCAACCCGCTAAACATAACCGAAGATATTTGATGTCAGGATAAGAGCGATGGCAGACAGGTTAGCAGCCAATGTCTGCCAAATATTCTGAACTGCTCAAAAAAATTTAAGGAGTACTTTATAATTAGATTATAGCATCAAGTTAATTAAACTTGTGGGATATTGATTTGGTCAGGTAAGTAGCAGAGGGGGTTTTTAATCATTTTCAGCTTGGTGTTAATCAAATTAACAACAGGTGAACTAGAGGGACAACAACGAGACGACCATCAAAACAGAAATGGTTTTGGTGGAGGCCACTGATATTTTTTCCCCTCCTCATCTTTTCTGACCCTTTTTCACCAGTTTTGCATTTGGCTAGGGTCACTGTTACTACTGTTAACATGAGGCGCTACCTGGACCCTGCAGAGGTTGCACAGGGAGTCCAACTCCTCCAGGATGGCACATCAATACGTGCCATTGCCAGAAGGTTTGCTCTGTCTCCCAGCACAATCTCAAGAGCATGGAGGAGATTCCAGGAGACAGGAAGTTACTCCAGGAGAGCTGGAAAGGGCCCTAGAAGGTCTACAACCCATCAGCAGGACCGGTATCTGCTCCTTTGTGCAAGGAAGAGCAGGAGGAGCACTGTCAGAGCCCTACAAAATGACCTCCAGCAGGCCACTGCTGTGAATGTCTCTGACCAAACAATCAGAAACAGACTTCATGAGGGTGGCCTGAGGGCCCGACATCCTCTAGTGGGCCCTGTGCTCACTGCCCAGCACCGTGGAGCTCGATTGGCATTTGCCACAGAACACCGGAATTGGCAAGTCCGCCACTGGCGCCCTGTGCTTTTCACAGATGAGAGCAGGTTCACTCTGAGGACATGTGACAGACGTGAAAGGGTCTGGAGAAGCCGTGGAGAACGTTATGCTGCCTGTAACATCGTTCAGCATGACCGGTTTGGTGGTGGGTCAGTGATGGTCTGGGGAGGCATATCCATGGAGGGATGCACAGACCTATACAGACTAGACAACAGCAACCTGACTGCCATTAGGTATCGGGATGAAATCCTTGCACCCATTGTCAGACCCTATGCTGGTGCAGTGGGTCCTGGGTTCCTCCTAGTGCACGACAATGCCCGGCCTCATGTGGTGAGAGTATACAGGCAGTTCCTGGAGGATGAAGGAGTTGATATCATTGATTGGCCCCCACGCTCACCTGATCTAAATCCAATAGAACAGCTCTGGGACATTATGTTTCGATCCCTCTGACTCCACCAGGTTGCACCTCAGACTGTCCAGGAGCTCAGTGATGCCCTGGTCCAGATCTGAGAGGAGATACCCCCAGGACGCCATCCATCGTCTCATTAAAAGCATGCCCCGACATTGTCAGGGATGCATACACGCATGTGGGGGGCCATACAAATTACTGAATACCATTTTGAGTTGCTGCTATGAAATTTCAGCAAAATGGGCTATCCTGCCACACAATTTTTTCACTGTAATTTTTGGGGTGTCTTTGAATTCAGCCCTCTGTAGGTTGATCATTTTCATTTCCATCAAATGATGTGGTATCGTTTTGTTCCTGACACATCACCCAGTCCAAACCAGTATAAATAAACAGCATGATTTTTGAACCATTTTTGACCCAAAGTGTTCCTTTATTTTTTTTTGAGCAGTGTACATTTGAAATCTGAAAAGATATTGGTGCATCTATTGGACCAGATTTGTTTGTTCAGGTTTTTTACAAGTTTGCTTTGTAAAGCAAGACTTTGTCTGGGGTTTCTCATTTGCTTGGTGTACCACTCAGTGATTTATTACCCAATCCTGGCTTAAACCTTCTCCCGCACCTCTGCTAATGCAATTTGCACATTGATATTCTCTATTTCATTTATAATGTATTATATTTGTGTCATGTTGTGGTTTATTAACTTTTTGTCTTGTGTATGATCTCTTTATGGACCATGAGTCTATTGAATAAAGCAATCAATCAATCAAGCAAACCCTTAAGGCCCATAATCTTATCTTCAGTTACCACAGTATACATGTCAGATTAAATAATACTACTTATACTTCAGCGATAGTATCAAGGTGTTACTTTATTGTATCTCTTATCCTATATCCCTTGTGCTGTTCTTTTTACATCTCTTTGAAGGTGATGAAGCAGAGTGAAAAGTTTTATCGTATCTTCATTTTATCTCCTCTTTCTTTCATATTTTCTCCTTTTCCCTGCTTTTCCTTTCATGTTCTACTTACATTGCAGTGTCAATATAATTTGTAATTCTCCCCACATGAATTATAATAAAGCTATTTCTATGCATAAATCAAGCGGAACACTATGGCGATAGCCGTACTCCTCCACTTGTGAAAGCAAAATCTGTTGAGCTCTTTTTGGCATCAAGACAATTATTCTTATTGCCACATGGCCAGACAGGACACTATTAAAAAAAACCAGCTATATTTCTATTAACATCAACTCTCTAATTATGAGACTTCTGATTTAATTAGGGGCATCAGAATAAGAGAGGCGGCAAAATGTACCAAATATTGCAGTACATGGCGGCTGGACCAGAATGATGGGGTTTCTATGCACTCTGAACTCAGGTGCAGTTAAAGAGCAGCAGTGCTTCTGTGTTCACAAGCACGCTGTTGAGAGCCTTTTTGAGTACTACGCGTATGGCACTTAGCTTGGTGTGTTGGACCTTCGATCAAAGCGCCAGACCGAAAAGCCCTGGGGATGTTGGCTGCCACTGGGGGACAAAGACCACACCAACCTCGTGCTCCTGCTATTGTCTACACCGCCACTGTTGGGCTCCCATGAATAACGAGTGTGTCTCCAGGAGAAAAAAAAATGGGTAGGAAACGTGAGAAGACTTCTTTAAAAAGATCTGAAGGTATTTTTCCTACATTTTCCGGTTTGACAACTGAATTTAACCTGTATTTCCACTTTAGGTTCAGGGTAGTTAATGGCAGGAAGTTGGATTCCTTAATAGCACATGTTCAATGATATCAAATAACCAAATGGAAGCTGAAACCTAAGATTCACAGTTTCCAAACTATCCAGCCAACCTAGGCTGGTTGGATATAACAAGTCCTAATAATGATTAGGAGCTGAAATATTTCTGAAATAAAGTCTCTTCCTGATGAAGTCTGTTTAAGGCTCTTAACATGAAACTGGATGTCTGCTCATCAACTTGGTGCTGTAACTTTATTCCAGACCTTTATTTTGCAAAGTCGAGAACACTTTCAAATTGTTTGTAAGAGAGTATTTTTTAGATAAAAGGAACATTTCCAGAGTGACAGAAAAGAATACTACAACAAGCTTTCCCTAGAATACTTCCCACTAGTAGCTGTTCATAATAGGACAGGCAAGAAGAGCAACTATTGGCGAAAATGTGCAACAAAGGTATGGCATTCCTCTCTTCGTGGTTTTCATAAGCTGCTTGGACCTAACTTATGAGAACATCCTCTGATTCATAACATTGTGTAGCTGTGTGCTACTAGCAGATTTAAATATTTCCCTATCAGCCCCCCAGAGGGTGACAATGGGCTGTTTCTTGTTTTTAAACAAAAGGAGAAGTCAATAACTAAAAAGAAAAAATAACCTCACCAGAATATTGTCAGGTTTACTTTGTATTTTGATATCGGCTTTACCAAATTCCAATAAGAAATAAGTAAATAAAACAACTTTAAGTTAGAAGTTCAATGGGGAAAGTTGAAGCTTTCACAGCAGTGTGGCAGCTTGGATACTGGCCACAGTTAATGTCACCAGTATTAACAGTCTGGTTGTGTTGGACATTCGAATTTGGTTTCGGAATGGGAAATCCAAAATAAAAACAAAGTAAAACAGCCAAATTTTTGGTGTTTCATTTCGAAATCCCAAATCAGAAAACAAAAAACTGGATTGTTATCTATTTTCTCTTTAACTTTTGTTTTGGTAGTGACCCAGAAGCAGTGGTGACATTGGTGTAGAGATTATTTTGATCTGAAATATTGTATTTATAGTTGTTTTTTGCCAATTAGGCAATTTCATTGTCAATACATAAATCTATTGCATTCATCAGATTCTCCCTAGTGGTGCAAAACATTACACGAGTGAATAAAGTAAATGTGATTGGTTGTTTAAAAAAGAGGGTGTGATTTTTGTGGCGGAAGGTTTGCAAGCAAGTTTGGTTATGGCCGGTTTATCGGAAGCATCTTGCTAACCAGTTATCAACTTAGTGCTAGTAGGTTCCCAATGGGAAATTCCATTGGGACCAAGTAGCACTAAATTGGTGACTTAGAAATGACACTGTCAAGGAACGCTATGGACAGAGGAAACATGCAAGAGGAGGAGAGTTTTGTGTCAGAGGTCGTGGATAAGTCTCCTTGTCATACATTTTTTATTTAGAGGAGGAAAGTTGGGAACAAGTTGTTGTGGAAGAGGACGCCAGGGCGGCAGAAGCTTGGTTTGGTGTAGGCTTACAGCCGTACATGTTTGAGTCCTTGCCTCGCAACGCTGCCAGTTCTGTTAGCTCTACGCCTGCTGAAGACACAGACGTCCATCCCCGTGAACACTGGGATGGAACTTAGTGGGAATAGAAAGGAGTCTTATTTCTGATGTCAACCGTTGCGTATATTAGCTGCGACATATGAATCAAGATGCTATGACCGAAAAAATTTGATTGACAGATGACCTTGGTTTATGATTGGCTGAATTTAGGTGTACAAGCTGACGTTTTCCTGAATTTTGGGATAAAGAGTACATTGATAAAGAGTACATTTATATACATGTTTAAGCCAGAATAATTTGACATTTATATATGAATTTTCTATGACTTTAAAACATGCTTTGATGTTTGTTTTCTTCTTCTCATGATCTGGCTGTAGTTTCCTCCGTCTGCTGTGTGTTTGAGGTCAGCCTCCAGCAGGAGAGCAACGCAGACACCAAAATCTGGGCTGCATGTGGGCGTCTGCAGTCAACCCATTCGCTGACCTTAGCAACCAGGTACAGGTGCACTGCAAAAAATGAGCTAAAAATAAGTAAACGTTTCCTAGAATAAATGTAATTTCTCCTAACTTGAGCAGTTAAATAAGATGGTCTGCCAAAAGCGTGAGTATATTGCCTTTAAAATAAGATAGGTATTATTTACTTGAAATAAAAATAATGGAGTTGTTTTTTTTATGAAAGAAATAAATTATCTTATTTGATAGACAAACTGTCTTAACAACTGAAGGGGAAAACACAGATACATTTCAAGAAATGTAACGTATTCCATTTTCCACGTGACAGAAACTGCATCAAACAGAAGCTTTTTTCAAGAACAATATCCAATATTGCTCTGATTATAGTCTATAATTGTTTTCATTAAGCTTTGTTGATTATAACTGATTTCTCTTTAATAACCTCTCAAAAAAAAAAAAAAAAAAAAAAACTTTCTACCCTTCCTTAGTGACAAGGATATTATTCATTTGTGTTCGGAGTAAATCTGTAGCGCAGTGGGTAGCACAGTTAAAAACCAAGCACCACTTGGTTTTTAACTCATTTTGAAACGGACATAATGACTGGTATAAAACGGTCTTCTTTTAATAGTGGCAATATAACAGTAAAATTCGGTCCATGTTTGTTGTTTTCAAAGAGCCTAATTAATGCAAAATCAAATTTGTTTTCATTTTTAATGTCTGAGTAATCAGATATTCAGCAGACCCTCCCTGTCCTGGTAAGCGAGCGGCCATCCCCGTGTTGCACCAAACAGTGATTAACTAATTACTTCTAGGCTGGAAGAAAACAGCTCATGTTAAATAAAAAATGAATGCACTACAGTGCCAACATATCATCATATATTTTTCTACAGCTGACTTCTGATTTTGGAAGACTTAAAAAGCGTGACATAGGTCCTTTAAATCAATTTAAAGGGCCTTGTCGTCTATTTCTGCTCATACTATCACAATAATTTGACCTGAATGGATTCCTCTCATACCCAAAGGAAAAGCTGAAGAAGTCAGTTCAGCTTTTATTGCTCAGACTTGATATTAAAAATATCACTAACCAAAAAATTGTGTTTGTTTTTTTCAAACCAAAACCTAATGTAGTAGATCTAAAATTTAATATTCAATAATTGAATATATAATTATTTAATAGATCTAATATTTCGTGTATATTTTTTCTTTGAAGCCGTCACACTAAAACAGAACCTCATCCACTGTGTGCTTCTGTTAATTGTCTTTAAGTTGAATTGGATAACATATTATTGACTTATATAGTTTTAGTTCAGGGTAAAATAACCTTACTGAATAGTAGGAATTATTTTATAAAGCCCACCTTGGGTTTTAAACATATTTGGGGTATTTTTAATCACTTCCTGTTGTCCCAATGTTGATTTACCTACAATATGCAGATTATGTGATGACATCATTCAGCCCCCCACCTATATGTCCCAAAATGTTTATAGAAAAACTCCTGTTGAGGACCCTGTAAGCTAGCTTTTGGTAATCAAATATGTTAGCAATTATTTCAATTATTCTAGGCTGCGAACTGGTTGATTCCAGCAACCAGCATATCTTTCTGAGCCTCTCCAGTAAAAATAGGGAGGAATCCCCACATAGTAAGATATTTATTCACTTCAGTTCATTTCACTTTATTAAGGAACACATCCTTAGGTCCTGATCCTCAGCTTAAGTTACTCATGTACAAAAAAAAAATGCACTGAACATTTCTAAGAGCTTTTTTCCTTACACCTATAGCATTACGTTCCTCATGTCCTGCATGTATGGAAAAACAAGCTCCTCTTTCTTATAAAAGTCTACAGAAAAAAAACACACACACCCTTCCTCAACCTCTGCCCTCCAGTCTGAGCCATGTGAGGTTCTCCTCCCTTCCTCACACCCACGCTCACACAAGGCCCTCTTTATCAGGGCGGGAGGAGGGGAGCCGTCGAGATGGAAAAAAAAAAAGAAAAAGAGAAAAAGAAAGAAGAAATCTCCCACGCTCGCAAACCAAAGCACTAGCGGTCAGCTCTGCATGTACGCTGAAGTTGAGCTTCATTGATCCCCGGTGTTGCAACTGTCCCTAAACGCCCCTTTTCATGGAAACGCCAAAGGGAGCAAACGAGACAATGATGAGCAAGATGTATAAGCCCCCCCTTTGGGGATGAGGTTTCAGCAACGGGCCCTCGTAGGAGAGTGAAGACCTCGGGTCAGCGACACAGTAGGATCGAATTCAATGGCGGGGTGACGGAGGAGGGAAATGGGGGAAAAGGGTGAAAACATGAAGAAAAGCATAATAAGCTAAAGAAGAACAGACTGGAAAAAATGAAACAGTTTCTGAACTTCTACAGGCAGACTGGAAACCACAGAAAGATCCTATGAGCGCGGTCACATGGAGGAACACCAGCATGTGAACAAATGCTTAATCACTTGACTGCAAAGTTTTGTCTCACAGATTTGTTTTCTTTCAGGCAGAGGAGTAATGCTTCATTATTTTATCTATCACTCCCGTCCCGCTGCTCAGACACGTGAGCAGCAGGACGTTAATACATCAGGAAAGCCTGACTTAAAGATTGCACAGTTTCCATCATGATATTCAGCTTTATGAGTTTTAGCAACAGGACTTATGGCTGTAGAAGAGCTAAGATGAGTGTCTAAATTCAATGCTGTGCAGTGCATTATGGGTGCAGTCATTTTTTTAACATGAAAAGATGGCGGATGGCAAGGAGTGGCGCTATGATTCGGACCATTTCAACCGCTGGACCAGTTAATTCAAAATCAGCGGGGTCCGAGTAAACGAAATCATCAACCAATAAAGGTCCTGAGACACTTTTAATTATATTCTGTTACTTTAAACAGAATTTAACAGTGAAATAAAATTAGGTTTTTATGCATCCATGCTATACATTTAATTTTTTTAATTAAAAAATATATTTATTAATAGAAAAGTAGAATATTTACATTTTAAAATCTAAAGTGTTTTTTGAAGTGGAGAGCAACAATCATTCAGTTTGGTATATAGACAATTTCCTGATTCACATATTTTATAAAACACCTGGTGAGCGTTGCACCTATCGTTGCAACTATCAAAAGGCTGTGATTAATGGTGAATGTGATGAAAAGTGATTAATACTACTGAACCAGTAATCGATCTCTAGCCAAACTCCATTTCTATTTTTTAAATAAATGTGCAAAAATTTAATATTTCACTACATCTTCTATGCCTACATATATATTATATATATATATTTAAATATATATATATATATATTTAAATATATATAAATATATATATTTAAATATATATATATATATATATATATATATATATATATATATATATATATATATATATATATATATATATATATTCATATGATTAAATTTGCTCTATAAATGATTTAAAAAAGAAGTCCACCAGATAACCAGAAGACTAAATTTTAAACTAAGTAACTGGAGTCTCTATACTCCAGTTAAAGATTAATCGATTACTAAATTACTTGTCGACTATTTCAATTAGCGATTAATCCGATTAATTTTTTCAGCTCAAGTTGAGTTAGATCTCAATCCTATACAATTAATTTGCTTTATTTGGATTTAATATCTTTATTGTAGGTTTGTGATCTTAATTTACACAAATAAGGAAAGTTAGGGAGTAATACTTTGTTTTAAGTAAAGAACAAAAAAACAGACTTTTATATCCTTACTTGAGTTTCGATTGTAAACTTTAAATAATTGTGAATAGGGATGGCGTATATTTGGATCTTTGCTGTAAGCCCCTACAGCTACCAGCAGATGTGTCGTCTGGACATTCCTCCACAGCCACGCTAACCTAACATACATGTGAACTGCAGCAGCTTCTTGTGTTTGTTTTCAATGCAGAAACCAGTCTGGAGACGGTCAAAAATGTGCTGGAGTCACTTTCTGGTGGGTTTCTTCGTCTGTATATTTTGATAAGCTGTGCTGAAGAGATGAGACTAAATATTATAATTTCTAAATAAAATGTCGCCCTAACTTTGTGTCTTTAAAAACACACAGACGGAGTCCGTGGATACATTAATGTTCACAAGAACGGCTGCAAAATAAACAGCTGGAGCTTATTAAAGGACAGATTCTCACCAGTTTCTCACCAACACTTAAGAATCTTATACATGTATCAAAATTATCTAAGTAATGAGGAAATAAAGTCAACACATTTTACATATATCAAAAGTGTTTTAAAAAACCATAAAGGAAATGGGTTTAGAAACGATTTTGAAGTCGTGGGTCGCCTATCTAGTTTGATTGACAAGCGATCTTAGGAAAAATCCAGTGCTGAAAGCCCACAGCTTTACACCAAAGATGTTCTTACCGCCTTAAGCTCCACTAATGCCATCAGAGTCGAACCTAATCTGTTAAAATAAGCCCCTCGTTACCGTCTCTGTAGCTGTGGGCCACATCAAAGCTCCATCAGCAGCAGAGCTCTGGAGGGACGCACAGCAGCACCACACTAACCCCTGACCCTGATGAAACGCTAACCTGTTATATAGATCCCATTCATCACAGCAAACCGTACCTCTCAACTCCCATAATCCACCACTGCAACCCCCTTCCACACACAGACACACACCCACAGCCGTGTCTGCTTCTTATCGCACTCAAGCCTGACAGGCAAACTGTGACATCTGACCTTTATCGAAACATCTAAACGACAGCCACAGACAGAAAGAAGGAATCTGGCTGAACGATATACTGAACCAACCTGGATGTATTCCTGTTGCGTAAGGCAAATGAGCTGATGGTTCGATTGTTCTACCGGTACAGATGGGGAAGAGACGGGCAAATGTCTACTCTTCCTGTAGACATTCACACACGTCTTGTCATTTTTTAATCATCTAAATCCACCTTAATTTTGCCATCATCTCGTTATCGTCATAAACAAAAGCTTTGTTTTAAACAAAAATGCAGGATTTTCTTGGGTGTTTAGAAAAGTCACTATTTGCTAAGAATGTAAGCATTTCATAAAACTACTTTCAAAAGAGAGTTTTAACTACCCAATTCTTTAAAAGGTATAAAGTTAAACCCTTTATAGGGTAAGTTAGCGTTTTTGGATTACTAGCATACCCCTTCATCCCTCAGTGAGGTCTAGAAGCACAAGATCTATATCCAGCCATTCAGTAAAGATGCTGCTACATGGTTGTTCATCTTATTTCGGCATTTGACCAATTAGATGAGCCCTTGAATGATATATTTCCTAATGTAAATTAAGTCTAAAAAACAAAAGTTTTCAAGTTAAGAAAAAAAGGTAAAAATGTAAATGCTCAGTTGTGCAGAGGGTAGTAGTGCTGCCTTGCAGCAAGAAGGTTCCGGGTTCAATTACCCAGTCTTTCTGCATGGAGTTTGCATTTTCACCCTGTGCATGCATGGGTTCTCTCGGGGTACTCTGGCTTCCATCCCACAGTCCAAAAACATGACTGTTAGGTTAAATTAAGTTGAAAAATAACTTAACAAGTTAAGATAAAAGGTAGAAACTTAAAATAAAAAGTTAATATGCCTAGTTAACATTTATATTTAGATTTATAAACTAAACAATGTAAGTGCAAGTATCAGCATTAATGCCTCTAAGGTTATGTTGTACCAAAAAAAATGTGTTTCTTTCACTCAGTGTTTTTCATTAATTTCTTATAGAAGCACTTTTGTTATTTTTCTTAATATATTCGGGAAGTTCTTGTTATTACATTGACATTCCTTTTTGCCATCAAAATATCCATATTTTTTTTATGTTACAAAGGTAATAAAGTCTAGTCCTGGATTCTAATAACGCTATTGGCTTGAAACGTTGATTTTCAAAGTATTTCAATGAGTGCCCTATGAAGGGTTAAATGACAGACTCGGACTCAAGATATTGTTAAGAGTAATTATTATATATCAAGCTGTCTGATATAGGAGACCCACTAACTTTTCAGGGTAGTTTTATCAGCAGTATTTCCAACAAGCAGTGCAGCTAAAGACACTAACAAAAACTTTGTGAGGGGGACACTAAAAGGTAATATAGTCCATGCGTCTTGTTTTGACAATCGTAAAAGTCTGAACTTTGACAGGAATCTTCTTTTTTGTTAACCTATTAATGACATCTATAGTGAAAGAGCAGCCTTCTTTCCTTCTTCTGTCATAAGATCAGTTCTACACGCTGTGTTTAAGAGAAGAGCAGAGAGAAAAGCAGAGACACTCGGAGGCATTAACAGAAAGTATCCAACATATAAAACACTACACCTCTTTTTTTCTGGGACGTACTGCCTACATGATTAATTAGCATGGTGCAGAATAATTAACAAGTAATATCACAACCATAATAAGCTAACGTTAGCTTAGGCCTCAGTAAAATCCAAACGCCAGATTGATTTGATCTTTTGTGAGTTTGTGCCAAAACACGCCCAAAACACGCGAACCATTTCATAGAAAGCATCCTGTGGTAGACGGCGGCTTTTTGCAGCCGTGGACGCCGGGTGTAAAATTGAATCCTGACCACAGGAATGAGATAATGGTGCAAAATAAACGGAACCCAAATGTTGTAACCTTGCATGTTATTCTACAAATATCTTGAGACCTGCAGAAACTTCGGCTGAGACAAAATACCTAATAAAACATGTAAACTATACTAAAACAGAGCCATGCAGTTGCTCTACAGGGACTGATTTTAATAAGTCATCAGACTAGAACTTACAGCTATCCTCAAATTACTTGGATAGCTAACGGAAAGGGAAAAAACACAACAGAAAATTCAAACAGGAAAGTTTGGATTACATAGTACTAAAGGAAGACTAGCTGATTATAAGGAGAAATTTTTCAAAATACATATAAAAAAATCTCTGCTATAATTTTTCCAATATCTCTATGGGAAGTTTTTATAGCTAAAAATATTTCCAAATAAACAAAAGCGGTTCTGTGCGGAGCCCCCAGCCCCTGTTTTTCAGCCGTAGATCTGAATCTAGCAGCGGAGAGCGTTTGGGACGTTGGGGGGTGCTCTTTAGGCTGAGCTGCCTCTGGCTGTGCGTTTCTGGTGGGTTATGGAAGCCATTAGATCCGGTGATCAACGCTGACAACAGCAGGGGTTAAAAGGTCGGCGGCCTGTTGGGAGCAGGATTGATCCATCAGTGTCTTAAAAAAAGATCTGCATGACAGCATACCCCTTTAACCCCTCCCCAAACACACACACAGCATTTCAGTATGGGTGAAAGATTAACTTCTTCTTTAGGGTGTGTTCCTTTTGTATACGGATGTCAGAATATCACATAGAGCAGCGTTTTTTTGTCCTCCACAGTAGCCACAGTGGACGTATAAGAACAGCAGAGAATACAAACGCCAACAAGGAGGAAACTGAAATACAATTACGTCACTTCAATTTCCCAGTTCAAGGGTAAATCAAAAGGCTTTGACATGGACACAAACCAACTGTACCTGTTTAACTATCGTAATTGGAATATTTTACTGCAGGTACTACCTTTTACCCTATAGAGGGGAGGGCTAAAATAGCGTAACTTTTCGTTTTATCAACAGAAAGGTTAATCTGAGGATTTATTGCTCTTTGAAGTAGAACAGGGTTAATGCAGGAATGAATAACTGTAATTTAATGCTTTTTAATGCTCTTAGAAATCATTTTAATGCCATCCACAAGTACCAATGACTCTCATAAATATCTATCTATCTATCTATCTATCTATATAAATATATATATATACAAAAAACACAACAAAACCCTTTGTCATCTTTACCGCCGACAGGCTGCAGCCATGTCCAAATTCCTCGTTTTCCAGCCATTTTTGCTAAAATTTGCATTTAGAGCTTTTTTTCCGAACATGCAGTTTTACGATCAGCTGGAAGCAGTTCTGTGCAAACACGCGGAACCAGTTATATCTGATATAATGTTTCTGACGAAATGTTTTTTTTAATTAAAAAAAATTTTTTTTTTTTTAAATAAAGTATTTTAAATGCCACTAAAGTCACATTTAATTAATTGTAATGCCAGCTAAGGCCTAATTTAAAAAATAATAATTTAATTACTTTTAATGGGGGTTTTTTTAATGACCGCGGAAACCCTATAGAATACAGAAAATCTATTTAAAGGCGTCATAACAACAAATTTCATATTTCTTTTAGGGGTATATTTAATCTAGTTTAATAGCGAGATTTAAACTATGGAGTCCATTTTTTTTCTTGAGATTTCCTTGAGATTTTCTAACATCCGATTGATGTACTGAAATAAAAAATGCTATCAAAACATACAAAGATATTGTCCCTCTCCATACAGCCAATCACAGGGCTTTAGAGAGATGGTTAAAACAATTAATCCACTAAGTCACATATTTTTTTATTATCTTATTTTTTATGTTATTACATGCTTATTGTTCATCATTATTTTGTCTGTCTGTCTTGTGAACTGCTCAAAGGAATTGCCCCTGGTTAATAAAGTGGTCTAAATTTAGTCTAATCCAAAAGTCTAATCCAATTCATCAAATTATTTATATATTTTCTAATTTAGATAATTTTCTCCAATTTTTCCACATATCTATTACCATAGGTAAAAATAAATACATACTGGACTTAAGTGCATCTTTAAATCTACCTCCCTCCAACAGTAAAGTAACCTAAACAGAAGCAAGATTATTTGTTACCTAAACCAATTTAATTGTAAATGCAGGACAGTTGTCTGTAATGTGAATCAAATCTTCCAACATTTAGATTTTAAACCCACCTACATCAAAAACAGATGGATTTAGAAAATGATTTAAAAAAAAGATCTACTGCAAAACAGATGGATGACAAACAAAATCCAATTCAAGTCTCAAAAACATTCTGCAACTAAGAACATCCAAAGGTCTCAATTTGACCAGAAACAGAAAATGAGGGAAGTTCTGATTCATAGATTCCCATTAGACCTTCCCTGAGGCAAATACCTTTGAGGATACTTCCATCAGAGTACATAAAGCACATACAGAAAGGAGGGATGGCAACATGACAGCACCAAATCAACAAAAAGTCTGTTGTGTCAGTTCAAACCTCAGCTTTTATTTCCTGGTTGGGTTAGCCGCGACTGGCCCACGCTGTGCAGAGGAATGTGTTTTCCCTGTGTGGTACAGCTTTTACTTTGGGTTGTGGTCAAACTAAATTACAATAAACTATAAATGTAAACACAGATGCATTGAACTGAACACCAATCATGTCTGTAAAGGACCTCCTTAATCTGCCATAAAAGCATGGAGACATCTTCTAATGTCTGAGGGGAGAGGGGCTGAATAAAACAGCTGCATTGCAGCCGCTGAACGGAGGAGGAAGAGAAGCTATAGTTAACTCAAGTCAAAACTGATCAAATAAGATAAAAAAAAAACTAGGCAGTTTGAGATTTGCCCCTTTACTTGGTGTATTTGTATCTGATACGAGAGGCATGGTTGGTGTATATGTATTTAAATGATCTTGAAAAACAAATATTTTGTTAATTTTTTGGTAATCTATCATCATTGTTAAAGCAATGCTGCTTTTAAAGAATGCTGGTAACAATAAACAGCGTAAAAAGAATAACTATTGGAAACTAAACAAGTAACATAAAAACCTAAGTGATGTTAGGTTGAGCTGGAAACAACACTCTTTGGTGTGGAAGCTTTGGAAAGAAGACAATTGTTTTTTTCCACTGGTACTTGCTTAAAAATGAAGTTAAATTAAGCAAATACATGTAAACGGAAGCTTCTAAAGGTGCTCCTCGTATTTTGCATTGCCTAATTTTCTAGCGGTAGTCAACTACAACATTAGAAAACACAATTAAAGGCAATATGACCCATGGATTTGGGGTGAATTTATCTGAAGCAGACATCAGCACATACCAGGGACGTGTTACAGCAAAGCTGTTCTGTTTTATCACGAGTATTAGGAAAATATCAAACTCTGCTAACTGGCCATGCTTACATTTCCTTCCTTCTGTACCTGTGTAGTAGCATTAGAGTACCACTAACAGGTGTTACATAAGTAGTACAGCACCTATTACAGCAGCTATGGCTTCAGTCAGGGTCTGGAATTAAGGAAAGTGCTCTCTGTACACGCGTCGGTGTGTCTACTGGCGTGTGAGGAACAAACAGGAACAAAGGGACAGAGGGAAGACTTGCCAAAATAAAAGCTGAAAGAACATGACTAAAGTGCAACTTTGTTCATGTTCTCTCAGCTTTTATTTTTGGTTGAAACATTTACTCTCCTTTATTATGAATGGTGCTCTGGCATTAAATCACCAAATGAAAATTTTAATGCCATTTGAGTGTTAATTTTGGGACCCTATGCTTCAGGCAGTTTTAGGTTTATGCTTCAGCCATTTCCATGCAGATAGTTCATAGATCAAGTTTTGGAACCTAAGGTTCCAATGACCCCCACACAAACATTTTAGGAAATACTGCCCTAAACAATCATTTTTAGTCCCAGCTGTGTTTTTTTTTTTTTTGTTGTTCTTTTTATTTGTGTTAAAAGTATTTCTGGTGAAACCCAGGGGGAGGCAATCCCTACTTGTTGATTTAAGGATGAGGGATTTATTGTGACAGCTTCGGTGATTTAACCATTCCTATTTTAAAAAACGGTTGCAGTCCCAAATCAGAACACAAACACAAAGGAGGTTGCTGAGCTCTTTGTTTTTTTTTTCCCACTAAGATGCAATCCCTGTGTGTGCGTGTCAGTGTGATGCCTCCGTTGGAGGGCAAAGAAAGGAGTGTTTTCTAAAAGCCAGTAGGTTTAAGTAAAACAAAAACAACTGCAGCAGCCCTGGGTCACGACATTTTGGCCCTTCGTTAAACTCGTATACAAGATGCTCAATCTTTCTGTAGGTTCTTCATCTTGTGAACAACTTTTAATTCCTAATGATGACTTTTTTTGCTGAACACCATCAGAAAAAATATAAGAAAGCCAAAATGGAGTCATCTAAACTCATCTTTACTTCCTGGGAGTCAGGAGCTATCTATGTTAGTTTGTGGGTTCGTGTTAGTTTAGGACTTGGGGTTTGAATGGAAAAGCCAGGCTTAGGGTGGGTCATATTCAGAGCAAGTATGTGTTTGTGTGACGCTCCAAAAGCAGCAAAGAAGAAGCAACTGAAGGCTCTGCAGATCAGAGATACATGCATTCCAACCCCAGCGTAGCACATACACAACCGCACACACGCAAATGTCTTTTACTTCATCTCCTGCCTCCTTCCAGCAGCAGCGGAAATATATATGAAAACCATTTTTTTTCTGAAAACAGTATTAGCTAATTTCTTTACGCCTTTATCGGTTCTTTTTCCTGGTTTCATTTCATGATTCTGGATCATTTAAATTACTTCATTTTGATACCATGTTTCAGGGTTTTTTTTGTATACTTTAGTTCCGACTTGTTTTATTTATTTCATTCAATGTATGAACTTTATTATATTAAATATTGAGAATTTCAACAATCTGACTGTTTTCCAGATTTTTTTTTCTTTATTGTCATTACACTGTCACAAGAACAGAGCAACGAAATGAACTCTGCATTTAACCCATCCCCTTGGGGAGCAGTGGGGCTGCCATTGTGCAGCGCACTGTGGGGTTTTTTGCTCAGGGAGTGGGGCCTCAAACTCAGAACCTATGGATTCCAAGCGCAACGCCCTAACCACTAGGCCATCACTCCCCAGAAGGGGGGCAGTCACTTCTCTCCTAGCCCTGTGCTTACTTTGCACGCCCTACAGAAGTTGATCTTTCACCCATACTTCTGATTCTGTATTCATGTACTGGATAGATTTCCACTAGAGATGCACCAACTTGAATTTTGTGGCTAATTAGTGATTCTTGGTTTTTGAGGCTAAACGCTCGAAACAATAACATTTGTTTTAAACTAGCATAGATTGTTTAATGGAAACATTTCTATCCTTCCTGGTATCTGCCAAAAGTGTTGCTCTCTCTTGCCATCTCACATGTTATGTAAACCAAAGATATGTCTGGAGATGTCCTGAAAATCATTTCCCTTAAAAAAATAACAAATAATAATACAACAATTCTAATAAAATTATAATATTATAATAAAATGGATTAAAATAATACTACTTATACTTCAGCGATAGTATCAAGGTGTTACTTTATTGTATCTCTTATACTATATCCATTGGTTGTGCTGTTCTTTTTACATCTCTTTGCAGGTGATGAAGCAGAACTGAAAATGTTTTATCATTATCTCCCTTTATCTCCTCTTTCTTTCATCTTTTCTCCTCTTTTTCTGTTTTTCCTTTCCTGTTCTACTTACATTGCAGTGTCCTTAAAATCTGTAATACTCCCTGCATGAATTATAATAAAGCTATTTACACTATGACAATAGCCGTACTGCTCCACTTGTGAAAGCAAAATCTGTTGGGCTCTTTTTGGCATCAAGACAAATATTCTTATTGCCACATCGCCAGACAGGAGTTTCTCAATATGTACACTTGTGCATTCTCGTGTGCTCGTGTACTTGTGAAACATCATCAGCCTCAACACTAGTACTGTTCCAATTCACAAGGGTAGTAATGCTGGAAGCTGCTGTAGCTTCCGATGCAGTGTTCACAGAACTCAGGGTATTAAGTTAAAAGTTCTCTTTTCTGTTGCCGTTGTTCAATAAAAAATAGGTTCTAAGATAATTTGAGGCGAGAATATTATACTTTGAAGCGTCACTATATGGTACATTTACCGATTTAAAGATTTAAAGCATAATTTAAAAAAAATAATTCCGAAATTGAGAAGACTGCGGCAACCAGTGGAGCTCCAAGGCTAATGGCAGCCAGGGCTAACCGCAGCCCGTCTGCAGCAGCCCTCTCTCTGCATATCCGTAGGTGAAGGACCGCTGGCTCTGATGGCAATTTTTTTGTTTTAAATGTTCATTTGTTTTGTGTTTATCTGACTATGTTATTTATTATTCATGTGTGTTGCCTTAGCAACCTGGCAGCATTTATTACATTCACTGATCTGAAAAATGATGGATTCTTAGATTTCAATGTGTTCATACAGAGTAGGAATCAGGGTTTTTTAATCTGATATAAATTATTATGAAATCTGTTTAACCAATTACAGATATTTGCTGATGATTTTTTTTGTGGGGGATCTTAGAAGTTTTTTTTTCCTTCCATTTACATGATAAAAATCACAAATTGTTAATGAATGTTGAGCAAATCTCCATTCAAACAAAACAGAAAAATTCATGAACTCAAAAAAAATGTACGTTTAACAGCAAAGGGAGAGAGGGGCAATACACAAGCTTCACGTGATCGCAAGGGATGGCCACTGATCGCGCTAATGAATCTGGGAACACGTGCATATATACTCTAATAGAGAGTCCTGAAAATTTGCTAATTCCAGTCATAAACTTCTTCATTTTGCTCTATTCAAATGGTTTACCAAAATCTAACCCTATCAGAGTAAACAGAGATATAAAGCTAAAAGCCCAATTTTCTCGGCATTTCTACATTTAGAAATGAAAGTACTACCCTATGTCAAACCTGTTGGTAACTGTGTAATAAGTGTTTATATTTCTTTGTTTTTTTGTTTCGTAGTTCAGACATTTACTACAAAGCTAACAATGTTACATTTTCTGCAATGTATGGATTTAGGGTATTTTTACAAAAACATTTCTTCACGTTATAAACTGAAAACCTATTTTTTATCTATCTTATAACGAACGCAAAATGCAGCAGAAAGCTTTTTTTCTATCAGCACTGTGCCCTGTACTGTACCCGCATGTGTTTTTGATTAGGTAAATGGTTCCAAATGCAGGAGACATGGAAACACACACAAACACACAGTAGGGACAATAGTATCTCTATCTGAAGACGTCCTCATCTATCCCCCTCCCACTATGGCAGATTGCTACTGGAGGCTACCTTTCCAGGAATGCAGAAGGAAAGAAAAACTCACTGACAATCACAGTTGTTTACAACATCAGGTCAGAAAATTTGGAGGCATACCCGCAACCTCATGTCAAAGCATTCTTCTTGGAAAAAAAAAATCCTCTGGGTGAATCTGAACATTAAGAAAGAAACCATTTAAAGCAGAGAAAAAAAGTAAGGGCCTGATCTATTTAGGACTTGCCTGTGTAAAAGTACTTGCAAATGCAATAGCAAACACAAAACTGATCTAGTAACTGAATCATTTATATAATGAACTGCAGCCCTGATGAAATGAAGGTGGGTTTTCTTTCCAAAGGAGAGGAAATGACTCCATGTTATTCAGTGGTATGTCGCTATCTTGGCTGCTCTTCACACAGGTGTGCTGCTGTAAAAGGATGATAATAAGCTGCTTATTTCTCCTCTTCATTTTTAGGTTATGCATTAGAAATTATGTTTACCAGTTAAAGTAAATGAAAGACAAGTTTTGTCTTGTGAAAGGATGTGGACAGATAATTAATTTTAGTTCTTGCGCTTTGGTGGGAAACCGCTGTGCGTCCCTAGAAATTCCCAAGCAACGGTGCAGAAGCATACCAGCAAAACTGGTTCGCGTCCAAACCCAAGCGACATTTGATGTGTGCGGTTGCAGAAGTCTAATCTGCCCTTAAGGCTGCATTTGGAAGGCAAAAAAATAAATTAACTTTGCTCTCCCAAACTCAGGTGACAGCACACCGAATCTTTATTTGAATAGAGTAATCCCCACTACCTTTTAACCCATAGGCAACACGACATGCCATTTTATCAGAAAAACCTTGAACACAGACACTAATTACATGTGCAATTACATGGGTTCACGATCAATTTATTGCTCCTCAATTAAGATCTTAGTAGCTCAATGCCTAAATGTTACATTGTGCCGCAAACAGCCAAAACCCCCCTTTCCAATTCTCTTTTATTCACCAGCATCAACAGGTTGATCTCAATCACCAAGGATACTTTTTAATCCTGCAGCCACTGTGTTTCAACAGTACGTTTGGACAAAGGCTAGCTCGTTTAAGCCGTTTATCCTGCCCTAAACCCCTGGATTCCTGCGGGCTTGATGAGAAGTTAGGGATTTCAACACTTCAAAGGAAATGCTCTGTCAGAATGATCCGAATAAGTGTCAGCTAAACAACTCAGGCAATAACTTCAGGATGACACATCTACTGCCGAAAGCAGGCCCGTATACAAGGTGTAACCATGCAAAATACCACTGAAACGCTTCACCAAGATATCAGGACACCCTGTTTCTCTCTGGCATTGACCTCTTTTCATCATCACATCTGGGATAAATGTAACCTACTAGAGGGTTTTCTACCAAATCAGTTCTACTAATTAAAAGTCAGTAAGTGAAGGCAGGCTGATGGAGAAAAACAAACAGAGAGTAGGTTTTCATTCTGCCTAAATTAAGAGGGCTGCTAAGAGGGTTATTAGGCAATCAAAAACATCTCAAGTTGTTTATTAAGAGCATTAATACTGTACATATATAAAGCAGCCTGGAGATATTAGCACTTGCATGGTGATCTTAATTCAATTCTGATCAAAGCAGCAGCACAAAAAAATGCTTCACACAAAAACATTTTGGTGTTGAAAATATTTCCCAAATATAAAGCAGTAGAAAAATGCTGCGAAACCAAAAATATGCAAACAAGACTCTCCAATCAAGCTCCTTATATTCCCTCATGTCCCACAAAAAATATGTCCCCCCCGTCTGGAATCAGAGAGTTCGTCATTAAGCCACATATCAAAGTGAGCTGACAGCTTTATGGGGGTTCAACACGACAATCAAAGGAGCTCATGTTCTGTCCGCAGACACAGATCCACATGAAAAAATGGCCTCCACACACATGCGAGTGACAGCTTACGGCGCTGGAAGACGGTAAACCGGTACAACTTTCCCACTCGGGTATTTCCACAGATCCACATACTTTCACGCGTGTATTTATGCGGCGCTAAACAGCGCGACCTTCCCACATATGGGTTCGTTTTTCATTGTTTGTTGGGAGTTTTAGAAAAGACGGGGTTCAGAGTAAATCTCTTTCAATGTTGTAAATAGTCCTGCAATAAAAAATAAATAAAGCCACAAAATGCAACAGAAGGTAAACTGCTGAACAGAAAAACTAATCCTAATCTGGAGGATTTTTTTTCAGATTTGATTTTTTATTTGCTGCAATTAGGTTCAAGTTGATGGAAAACTTTAGATTAGAATTTAATCTATAGTGGATTAGCGTCTTTTAAAGAAATTTGTATTAATATCTGTAAATGATGGAGTTATCATTGGGAAACATCCCTGGAAACAGTTAATTAAATAAACAGACGTTTCCCACACTGTCGGTGTTACAGAGCTGGAAAAGGCGCTTCCTCAGATCCTTCCTTCCAGCTGCTGTTAGACTCTATAATCGTCGCTGCTCTCAGCAGGCCTAATAAGTGTTTACAAACATGCTACTAGTAGCGCTGGTTCTTGATCCGATCGGGAACTTTATTGCACTGTTCTAATCCTGGGAACATGTGTCTACCAGATGTGAGGGGAACACCTCTGTTCTAACTATTCCTACTGTTTTGAGGTTTTTTTTTTTTACCTGCTTTGAATGGGATTTTTTTTTTACAAAACTACCTGCTGTTTTTCTCTGTTTTTCACTTTTCTTACGCTAAATAAATCATTTTTTCTCAATAGTTGCAGAATATTCTTTGTTTTCTGATGTTTTTTTGTTCCTCTTTAAGCCATGTGTTTTTTTTTCTTATACTTTATACTTAACTGTTTTACATTTGTATTACCTTCCTATTATGCAACTATGTAAGATTTAATGTCTTGTCTGCTAGTTTTTGCCCCTGACACACCCGAATTTCCCCACTGTGGGGCAACAAAAGCATTCCATATCATTCTTTTTAAAGCTACAGTGTTTGTTTTTCAGTGACATCTAATGGTCAGACAGCAGCAATATGAACCTCTTTACCCTTTCCAACAATACTGAGGCCGTCTTGGTAAAATATTACTTCCACAAGGTCTGGATCACTTGGTTTGTTTACAACAATAATTCTATTAATATAATTTTATAAGTCTGTGTAGGATACAGTATATAGGCCTAAATTGCTGCAGCACATTCAAGTGTCATGGCGATGTCTACAGCTACTAGTTTGTCAGCTCTGAGCTGCCGTAGTGCAAAGATGTCTGCCTCCATAAACGCGAGACCTGCTCTTATGTAATTATAAATAGCAATTTCTAAGGCAAAACAAACAAAGATTGAGACTTTCAAGTCGGAGTTAGAAATTAACATCGTACTTACGGTATGTAAAATATATTGCATTAGAGGTGAGTATTGGCATGAGTGTTGCGATTCGATACATGTCGCGATACTTGGGTCACGATACGATATTATCACGATATTGCAGTATCACTATATATTGCCCTATTTTCCCCAGCTATCAAAATCAAATGATGAGATAAAACAGCAAGTGCTGTATATTTTCATCAGAAAATATTGATTAGGTATTATTATCCATGTTGTTTGGGGTTTTCTTCCACTGTGACTGCCTCAAATACAGATTTGGAGCTGCACGCACAGTTAAAGGGCTCCACAGCGCTTTCTGCCAGAGTGGTGGTGCAGAGGTAGCCCATTTTCCCATCAATGTTTTATGTAACCATTTTTTTTTTTGAAAATCGATACTAAGAAGTGAAAGATCGAAATTATATTGGGCAGCCGAATATCACGATATATCGCCAAAACGATTATTTCCCACACCCCTATATTGTATCTGTCTGTAACTCGCTGTAATTATTACACACTTTAGCTTTAAAGGTGGGGTATATGATCCTGGATAAACGGTTCCTGCCAGCTACATTTATGAAAATACACACCTTCAGCCCACCCCACGAAACCACGCCTCCAAATTACATGAACGCGCCTGCTGTCAGTCGAGAATGTTCGGATGTTCCCGAGAACGAGAAAGAAACAGGCCGAGACCTCGCGCGTGCACGTGACTCGGGATGAGGCGAGAAGCTCATGTCTATTACTAGCTAACCACAACATAACAGGCTAACTTCCATGATGGCGTCGTCTTCTCCTAGTACGGTAAGAGTGTTGAACAATTCAATATGGTCGTAAACAAGTTGTCACGGTTGTCATTTCAAGAAGTATTGATTAGGGTGACCAAACGTCCGTATTTCCTGGGACATATCCGTATTTCACGTCCTGTCCCGGGCGTCCCGGGTTTTTTTTTAGAAAGTGAGGAAATGTCCTGATTTCACTGCGCACGACGCTCCGTGTGACGTAATCCCTGAGCCGCGTCAGTGCAGGCAGCCCTGTTCTTAATCAGAGGCTCTGTTCAAAAACCTGGGCTGCATCCTCCAAGGACGCGGTCTACCTAGACTGGACCCTTCGAAGTCCTTGAAAATAAGGAGACCACAAGAGTTCTGTCTGTAAATTCGAACAGGTCCTCCCTTCAGCGGCACTTGAGGGGGGGGGGGGGGGGGGGGGGGGGGTGTCACGAGTCTGTGAACGCGCAGGGGGGAGGGGTGGGGAGAGCTCAGAGCTGACGGTTGATGGGCGTGCCAGAAACCAGTAGAAGTAGGGATGATAGTTACTTCTATTGGTTTGCGTTTTCCTCTGACTACGCCCTCTACACTGGACTAAAAGATTTCGTTTTTTTTCCAAACATTCTATCTCAGTTGGCGCAATGGGCTCGTGAGGAGGTTTTCAATCAGTATGGTAAAAACATGCTCCAGAAAACATCACATACCCCACCTTTAACAGCACAGACACAAATAAAGCCTCATCTGTATGTTCTATATGTTTAAATATTCTTTGTTTCCAACTAAGGAATTTAGTGCTCATAATGATGGCACGAAACATTGAACTGAAAGTGCCCTCCTGTCGTTAATAACCAATGATAATAGAGTCTTAGGATTTTTAGATGCTAATGATTGAAAAATAAAGTAGTTTTGTAACAGAAAAACACTTCGGGAAACAGCCTGGCCAAGATGATGGATATACACTGACACAGATAGGGTTACTGACAAAAACACTTGCGAATCTTTCATAAAATGAGTGTATTTCAAAGCCTGATGTGTCGACTGAGGAGAAAAAACTTAGGCTTTTTTCCCCCCACTCCAACAGCCCACTACCCTCTTTAGAGCAATGTATTGCTATACATCTCTGTGGTGTCTCAAAAATGTGATAATCAAAACCAAAACATGATCTCTAGGGCTGCAAATCGATTAATCTGTTGATTATTTTTTCGATTAATAATAGCACAGCCAAAGGCTCCTTAAAGAAGACTTTTTATGAAATCAAACTAAAAACGTTTTCACTTGAGGAGGCTGGATAGAGCATATTGACAGACAAACAAGATTTTGTTTTTTTTATCTTAAATGCAAAATGTTCATATATTATTTAAATAATTCTAATAGAATTACTTCTCTTAAAATTGTAGAGAAGCGGCTGTTCCAACTGTTGCATTTTTCTTAATCCTCCCGAGTGTTTCCAGACTTTATACGAGTGAATAAAGTGAATCTGATTGGTCGTTTATCAAGAGGGTGGGATTGTTGCGGGGGAAGGTTTGCAAGAAAGTTTGGTTGTGGCCGGTTTATCGAAAGCATCTTGCTAACCAGTTAGAAACTTAGTGCTAGTAGGTTCCCAATGGGAAATTCCATTGGGACCAAGTAGCACTAAATTGGTGACTTAGAAACGACACTGTCAAGGAACACTATGGACAGAGGAAACATGCAAGAGGAGGAGAGTTTAGTGTTGGAGGTCGTGGATGAGTCTCCTCCATCATACATTTTTTTTGTTTAGGAGGAGAAAAGCGGGGACAAAGTTGTTTTGGAAGAGGACGCCAGGGCGGCAGAAGCTTGGTTTGGTGTAGAAGGCTTACAGCCGTACATGTTTGAGCCCTTGCCTCGCAACGCTGCCAGTTCTGTTAGCTCTACGCCTGCTGAAGACACAGACGTCCATCCCCGTGAACACTGGGACGGAACTCAATGGGAAAGTAAATGATTCTTATTTCAACCGTTGCGTATATTAGCTGCAACATATGAATCAAGATGCTATGACCGAAAAAAATTGGATTGACAGATGACCGTTGATATATGATTGGCCAAATTTAGGTGTACAAGCTGACGTATAACTAACTGGCCTGCATAAGATAACGGCAAAAAAAACACAGATTTAAACGACAGGATTTTTTTAGAAAGAGACATTTTCCAAATATTGCAACAATGTCGTCTGATAAAGAGCACATTTATATACATGTTTAAGCCAGAATGGTTTCACATTTAAATATAATTTCCCTATGACTTTAAGTGAGCCCCAGTGTAAGTTTAAGGCATATTTTAGTCTCTATACTCTAGTTAACGATTACTGAGTGAGTGAACTCAGTTCAGGTCTGAATTCATTCAGAATATATGACACGCAACCTGAGCAAATATGTTTACTAAGGTTTTCCTATTTTGAAAAAAATAGGAGGCAAATGTCTGCAGATAAGACTGCAAAACAAATTTTCATTAATAGTTATGGCGGGTAGTACTAAAGACATTTATATTCCGCTTATATCCACCAACGCAGTGGCAGAGAACCAGGCAATTTCCTATGGAATAACACTGCAGCTGTTCTGCTGCATTCACTGAATCCAAACAAAGATGGGGAAACAAGACGATGGCAAATCAGAAATGCTTCTTTTCCCCTTCCCTTCTATAGCGGCTTAATATCAGTAAGATAAAATGACTCTTCCTGCAGTGAAAAGTATCTTTTCTGCATATCCCAGTGATATTCAAAGGAAGCTCAGGCCGTCACTTTCCACCAAAAACCAGTAAACTAACAGGCTCCCTAAATGCCTGAGTGAGCTGCATATCTAATGACTAACAGAGTGACTTATTAAGCGGGCTGAACTCCAAACTGGACCTGTCGTCATACCTCTAATCGACAGCCGTACGAAGTCACGTATCCCACTAGTTGCATTTATACAAATATACTTACACAAACACACAATCCACTGGCTGCAGTAATTAGTTATGCTCCCAGAGGAATGTTGACCAAATGGCTCATATCCCTCTGCTGCCCTTCCCCCGTCTGCAGGGCCGTGCACGCCCGCGCAGACTCTTCTAAGCATCCTGAGAGGGCAACTGCCATTCTCACACATGTGCACCCCCCCCAAATAAAGAGAGGGCATACCCACTCAAGCAAAGACCCACTCTTTAAAAACACTTAATGCTTAATCTTTAAAGGACACAAATCGGTATTTTTAAATGGTAGTTGGTTAAAAAAAAAAGAAAATGAATGGATTCTGGGCTGCTGCCCCACAGAAAGACGGGGGATGTTTCAGGATGGATCAGAAAGAGCAAAAGGGTAAAAAAATAATAATAAATAATAAAAAAAATCTCATTGGGACGGGGAAAGGAAAGTGCTGTTGCTGTTAAATGGAAAAAAAAAAATAACTGTGTTGCCTAGTGGTTAGAGGGGTGCGTTTGTGCTCTGAGAAGGTTGCAAGTACCCGGTTCAATCCCCACAGCCTCAACTCTGGGTCCCTGAGCAAGACCCTTAACCCCCACACTGCTCCCTGGGTGCTGCACAATGGCAGCCCATTGCTCCGCAAGGAGATGGGTCAAATGCAGAGTTAAATTTGTCCAATGTGAGGTCAATAAAGTTCAATTATTATTATCATTATTAGAATTTCTCTCGATGCAGGTGAGGTAAATACTAGTCTGCTGTCATTTGGTTTGATGCATATCAGTAATCTCCAGTATTTGTTTTTGCAACATCGATAACCTCATTTCATTATTTGCTCCACAGCAAATTCCCCAAAAACGTCCCGGAGAGGCTTTAACCTGTTGGATTCACTGCTGATAACCTTTCATCATCACACGTCATCACACCGATAACAAAATACATACATACCAACATATACATATAAGAGAGTTTCTCTACATTGAACAATGACAAAAGATACAATAAAAAAGGCTGGTGGTGGCTGCATCATGCTGCGGGGATAGGACTGGCTAGAAATGTGGATTTTGGGCAGAGTTGCTGTGAAAGAACAGGGAGAAAATCCCGATAGTCAAAGTTCAGACCTGAAACTGATTAAGCAGTTTAACGGGTCTTATAACACAGTTTCAAAGCACTATCTGGATACAACATTTAGCAGAATATCATGGTTTAAATCTCAAAATTTGAACACTTGATAGCTAAAAAACAGCACTGAGGAAACTGAGATTAAGGGAAAAAAACTCCTAAAAACATGAGTGAAACATAATCCATGCCATCCCACTGATTTTCAGCAACACTTTTACAATTCTAAAGGTTGTAATTCAGAAATGCAGCAAAGGTTTGTAGAGGTGTAGACTCTGGGAAGCTGAACAGATACCTTGCAGGTATAAATACCTTTCCAAAACCCTGTTTCAATACTACAACTAACTGCTAACACATTGAAATCATCTTAATCTCTTTTGATAATCTGCAAACACTCCCTCGCAGCAGTTTGGCAGATCTGCATTAAAAACAAAGACATTAAGGGGCAGATCTCCTGACAAGAGTCGTCTCCGTGTCTCTGTTGATTCACCAATATGCCCTCCAGCGTTCTGGCATTGTGTCTGCTGGTGCCTGAACGGGCCCAGTGTGTTGTCTGCCAATCAAATCAACAAACACCAGTTGATCTGAGCCAACTCCAAGCCTGGGAGCGGCCAATCAGACCGAGGCATCTGGCAACACGAGACGATATACGTCAAGCTCAAAGATGCTGATGTTATCTAATTAGATAAATCTGCTCTTATTGAGTTTGAATGGATGAAGTTTTCTGGATTTTTTTGTAGTCAGAAAGCTGTGAGCACACACACAATAAGATGAAAGAGAAAAGTAAGGATAAAGAAACTTCAAGCCTTTTGGTCATTTCTGCTTAAGTGTGTAAAGGTGAACCTAAGGGGCTCACAATTAACCGTCCTGGTGAAGGTCTTATGCTTTTCTGGATGCTGTTTTTGACTTTGATGAGATGATGGAAAGCCGAAGGCTTTCCCACAACCTGATAACTTCCAAACAAACATCTTTGCTCCGTGCCCGGCGACCCATTGCCTCCCGAGTGGAACACTCTGCACCGATTGTAACACAAAGTCTGATTTTTATCTCCTTCAGCGCTCACATTTTCCCAGGGGCCGCGTTTGTGTGTGCGACACCGATGCCTGTGAGCGGGTTGTTTCCAGATGACTGAGCCAGGCTTTTCCATTCCCTGCTGCAGTGGGTTCTGGACGTGCACCGGCCAACATTTACGCCAACCAGCTGCAGCTGCTGGTGCAAGACCTCAAGAAAGCAGCAGAGGTAAAGACAGCTCAGGCTAACTATTTAATACTTTGTAATTCAAAGACACGCTCCTTGTGTTTATTTGAGCCTCCTCATGAAGCAAAGAGGAAGCTTCACCTAACTCCCTCTACTTTTCAAAGCCATGTTAAAAGCAAGAAATAAGCTACGGATGCCCTCATTAGAAAATCCGCTTCAGGATTCCCACATCCAGCCCCCGCTCACATCATTCCTGGCTTCTATGAAGTGGTCTGAGCCGTCTGTCAGCAGGCGGTGGCGGTTTTGCTTTGAATTGAAAGAAGCACCATGGACAGAAACAACGTCCCCTCTCCTCTGGGAACTCCCTGGAGGAGGGAGCCCTTTTATTAAGGGGCCCCAAAAGGGCCATAATTCAGTCAATAGATAAACAAATGGACATTTAGCAAATTAAACGTGATGCTTGCAGAGGAAACAATTTGCAAGTATATGAATAAATGCGTCATAGATGGAGATATTGTAGCACATTATTCAGCCATCTATGACTGCGTTCACACTGCAGGCCTTGATGCTCAATTCCGATTTTTTTGCATTGATGTACACATATTCGAATATGTGCGACTTGTATGTGATCTCCTGTTTGAACTGCATTCATACGACCTTATTGTCCCGCATGCGTCACAATGGCGTCACAAGCAAGCGTGCTTCGTGTTTACGGAAGTAAACATGGATGGTGGTGCTGGAGAACATCTAGCGATCTTTCCCAACCTTAAAAACGTAATCATTCCAAGATGGTTAAACATAAATACTACTCCCCGCTTTATCGTCCATCATTGTTGTTGTTTTTCTTGACACTTCTATGTAGCAAAAAGAAGAAGAGTGACCTTTGCCAGGTATTAATGGCA